>NC_043703.1:74827549-74910198 GCF_006229205.1 Suricata suricatta | reverse complement strand
CTGGTGCCCAGAGGTGGTGGCCAGGCTACTCCAGGCCCTTCCCTCATAAACAAGAGTCCGGAGGGAGCAGCAGGCACTCGCTCTCACCTTCCCGGATTTACCTCCACTATCGGCCCCAAGTCCACTGCAGGCGATGCTCATTTTCCTTTCATCCCCATTGATGTTGGTCACCGTAAGAAACCCTCGTCTCCTCACTGCTCATCTCCTGCCCTCCAGTGCTCTGAGACTCTACTCCCGCACTATCCTTTCCGACCCTCCTCCTTCCCCAACTCTGGAAACCCTCTGTTCAACCCTCTGGAATTCAAGACTTCCATAAGCACAGCAAATGTTTAACTTGGCCCCTCACTTTAAGCACTTGAAGGGCCAGGCTTCTTCTCTGTAAACTTACTGTTTTCTCATTTGCAATTATAATTATTTGGTAAGGAGATAGTTACTGTTGTGTTTTTTTGAGCTAGGCTTAAACTATGTACAGATGCTGTTTGCATCAACTCTTCCATTCATTTGGTTATTTTTACGTGTCTGTATGAACTCATGGTTTCTAATTCTGTTCAGTGGGCTCTCAGGTTCCATTACTGTAATTTCTTTCAATGCTTGTGTTCAATCTGATTTGGGCTCTGGGAGCCCAGTTTAGCTGGCTTTTCTGCCTTTGGATCTATCTTCAGTATCCTTTGCATCCTTTCTTGTCAACTGGCACAGAATCTTCCAGGCTCCTCATGCTCTTTCCTTACTCTGGCCCTGAAATTAGCTATCTCTATGAGGTGTTCTTTCTCCTTTTAGTGGGGAATGGGATTTAGAACCAAAGATTCAAGTGTCAGACATGCTCATTACTGTCAGTGCACTACTTCCGACTCACTCAGAGGACAGGCCCCTTTATATGAACATTTATTTCTCTACCTATCCATCTACACATGGGACACCACAGGTTCATACAGATTTTAACTTCAGTCCAACAATATGGGGATTAACCTCATTTTCTCTCTCTCTGCATTTGTGTCTCCCTTCCTTGACAACGAGGAACTTAACTCCCATTGCTCTTTCATCTACGTATTCACTCAGTCCCTCTCATGTTTCCACTCTCATACCTCTGCCACCACCCTTTCCCCTACACAGATGCCCCCCCACTGCATTGCACTTGGGCTGGACACCCTTTCCCGGGGAGATTCAGTACTGAGGGGTTCTATTCACCTTTCTGGGACCTGACACTCAGTGCTTGGTCACGCCTCTTCATAGATGTTCTCTTTGCCCAGCTGGGGCGTTTTATTTAACAAGACTACTTGGCCATAATGGAATTGTACACCTTTAGTATTCTTAAAACCACAGTATTCTGACAGGTTTGCTGTGGGTGTCAGAGCTCAAGGGGCCTGATGCTTCTCAGGTCATGGGAGATTGCACTCAATAACCAGAGTGAGTTTTCCTAGCAAAAAATAAGATAGTATAAATCCATTAGAATATTTCATTAATTTAAATGACTATGAACATTAAACTCTACTATTGATAAATATTTACAAGTTGTTTTTAAAAAGATCATCTAATCACTTCTTGGCCTTTTGGCTAAGATCAAGCATAGTATTTGTTCTTATCAGTTTAAAAAGATCATCTATAATGTCCTTACAAGAGACATAGAAGAAAAAATGAGAGAGTTTGAAAATAAAAGGAGGAAAAAGCATAAACCAGAACAATATTGACTAAATGGTAGCTGGTGTGAAATAAAAATAATATCATTTATAAGGGCACCAAGACACATGAAGTATTTGTATAAAACTCAAGCAAAATATAATATGAGATTTATATGCTGAGAACTACAAAATGATGATGAAAGAAATGTTTATAATTAAATGAGAAACAGTGTTTGAGCATTGGAAGGCTCAATATTTTTAAGCTGTCAGTTCTTCCCAAATTGATACTCTATTCAATACATTTCTAATCCAAATCCCAGTAGAAATTTTTATAGAATAGATCAGCTGGTTCTAAAACGTATATTTAAAGGCAAACCCATGCATATGATTCCACTTATTGAGGCACTTAGAATAATCAGATTTATAGAATCAGGAAGCAGAATAGGGGTTACCAGGGGCTCGGGAGTGGGGAATGGGGAGCTGTTGTTTAGTGGGTACAGAGTTTCTGCTGGAAAAGATGAAAAAATTATGGAGATAGATGGTGGTGATTGCTCAACAATATGAATGTACTTAACACCATTGTACTGTGCAATTAAAAACAGATGAAATGGTAAATTTTGTTAAGTACACTTTATCATAATAGAGATTTTTTAAATAATTAAAATAGCCAACATAATTTTGAACTAACACTAAGTGATTTCAAACCTGACTGTGAAGTTAGAGTAATCAATATAGTGTAGTAACTATAGACATATAGGTTAGTAGAATAGACAGTCCGGAAATACAACCACACATGGTTACTTAATTTTGGACAAAAGTCCAAAAGTAATGCAGTGGAGAATGGATAAAACGATCACTGTACGGTGCTGGAATAATTGAGTATCCACTCATATGCAAAATAATCTGTATGTATACCTTACACCATACTCAAAAGTTAACTAAACACTGGTCATGGACCTAAAAGTGTAATGTAAAACTATAAAAATTCTAGAAGAAAATACAGGAGAAAATATATCCTTGGTTTAGGTAGAGCTGTCATATAAAATATCAAAAACCTAATCATAGAAAATTGATCAGTTAAACTTCTTGAAGATTAAAAACATCGGCTCTTCAAAAGACCCAGTTAAAGAAATAAAAAACCACGAATTGGGTGAGGATATTTGCAAATTACATATCAACAAAATGTGGATAGCACAAAGCCCAGTGATAAACACTTAATATAATTTGTAATAATACAAATTAAAACCACAGTATGATACCATCACACACTGATTAGAATGAAAAGAAGCACTGACAGTACTACCTGCTGACAAGAATTCAGTACAACCAGGGTACGCGTATTGCTTGTGGGAATGCAAATGGGACGACCACCTTGGAAAGCTGAACACTTGGTGGGTTCTTGTTTCTGATTAGGTTAACTGTAAACCTACCATACAACCCAGTATTCCCGTCACGAGGTGTTTGCTCCTCAGAAACGACCACCATGTTCACACAGAAGCTGTTTTTTTTCATAATCATCAAGATGACCTAAATGTCTTGCAACTGATCCATGGACAAACAGACTGTGATATCTTCATCCAGTGGGAAACTACTCATCTCTAGAATGAAACAAACTACTGATACACACAAAAGCCTGGGTGACTGCCAGATGCATGATTCTAGTGAAAGACAGTCTGAAAAGGCTACATTCTATATTCTGTGTTGACAGCTTGGAGCCTGGAGCTGGTTCAGATTCTGTCTCCCTCTACCCTTCTCCCTTCTCAAAAAGTAAATAATAAAAACATTTAAACAAAATTTTATAAAGGTATCATGGGGGCGCCTGGGTGGCTCAGTCAGTTGACCGTCCACCTTCGGCTCAGGTCATGATCTCACGGTTCCTGGGTTTGAGCCCCGCATCAGGCTCTGTGCTGACAGCTCAGAGCTTAGAGCCTGTTTCAGATTCTGTGACTCCCTCTCTCTCTGACTCTCCCCTGCTCATGCTGTCTCTCTCTGTTTCTCAAAAATAAATAAAAAACAGAAAAAAAAATTTTTTTAAGTATCATGGGGGGTAGGGGTGATGGAACTGTTGTGTACCCTGGTTGTGTTAGTGGCTACAGTGTTAAAACTCATAGAACTAACTGTACATCTCCAAACAGTCCATTTTATTGCATTTTAATTTTTTAAGACATTTTTAGTTAGTAATGGTCAGAGTCTTTTTCTCACACGGTGGTGGCTCTCAGATATTTAGTATGAAGTGACTTTTTCAATCTCATATGCATTTCCTAAATAGTCCTTTGTATTACACAAGGGTTAATGAACTACTGACCATTAATAAAAACAACTAAGGTTTCAAATAAAGTAAGAGAAATCCAGAAAAGCACCAGTAGAAAATTTATGAAGATGCATCTATAAATTTTAGTTGACAGAAGACGTGAGAAGGAAAAGCTGTAACAAAATCTCTATTGTCTCATCTTTTTAACAGACAGGAATGGGTCACTTGCGTGTTACGAAAGATGGACTCTGCCTTGAAGGGGAATCGGAATTCTTATTCCCGCTGTATGCCAAAGAAATACACTCCAGAGTGGTAAGAAGATGATGATTCATTTAAATATTTTGTGTTATATGGAAAAGAATAATCATTAAGCATAGAAATTCAACATATTTCAGAAGGGAGTTCTTAGAATGTACACATGTACACGCATTCATGGGACACTCTTTATAAAAGCTTGGCTAGGGGTGCCCGGGTGGCGTTCTTTCTGACGAAAATTGTTTATATTAAAGCAAGCAAACTCCTGTAAAGCAAAACCACCCATTCGGAACTATGATACCACCGAAGGCATTTAGGACATAAAGCCACCTTATCTGCCAACCAAAATTCAAAAAACACATAGACATCTGACACATGTTAAAAGCTCTTTTGAAATTTCGAGAAGGCTTTACATTTAGAAAATAAGTACCATGCTGTTTATGTTAGAAGAACTAGCTCTGCTATGATTTATCTTCTAAAAATATACTATGTCCTGGACATAAATAATAAAAAATTAAATTTTAACTCCTTGGAATGAAAAAAACGCTGATTAAACCTTGATTATTTTAGATGTTCAGTCTGCGAACTTGGTACACAGTAGCCAGTGCATATAAGCAGGACAAACTGACAAGAGTACTATAATTTATGGGGGGACGGCAGTTAGGACACTTCTGGCAGCTGGGAAGTGAATTTTGCCACCAACCACACGGGCTTAGAAGAAGCTCTTGAGCTTGAATTGAACCCTCAGCCCTTCAGCCCCTTGAGAGCCTGAACAGGGGACCAAGAAGTCTGCGCCCAGACTCCTCACCCACAAAAACAATAATATAATAAATAAGTATTGCCTTAAACTGTTGGGGTAAGCAAAATTTATTTGCTCTTTTAACATAATAAATCCAAGATTTAAAAATAGTGTATAGGGCCACAGGATCTCTGATGATGGAAAACTAATCCTCTGTAAATCCTAAAGTTATATATGAATATAAATATACAGTCATTTTATTTTTTATTTAAAATTTTTAAATGTTTATTTTTGAGAGAGAAAGACACAGACAGAGAGAGCCTGAGTAGGGGAGGGACAGAGAGAAGGGGAGGGATGGAGACACAGAATCTGAAGCAGGCTCCAGGCTCTGAGCTGTCAGCACAGAGCCTGACATGAGGATCAAACTCACGAACTGTGTGATCTTGACCTGAGACAAAGTCGGTTGCTTAGCTGACTGAGCCACCCAGGTGCCCCACAGCCATTTTAAATAGTATATATTCATCAGGGCGCCTGGGTGGCTCAGTCAGTTGGGCATCCAACTCTTGACCTTGGCTCAGGTCATGATCCCAGGGTCGTGAGATCAAGTCCTGCGTCAGGCTCTGCACTGAAGGGCTGAGTGTGGAACCTGCTTCAGACCCTCCCTTGCCCTCCCTTTGGTTGTCCCCCACTCATGGGAACACACATGTACACACACTCTCTCTAAAAATAAGTGAGAAAATGAGTAAGTGAATAGTATGTCACATTTTGTCACATTCTGTGACTATCCTTCTAGGACTCCTCCCTGCTTCTGCAGTCAACTCAGAATGTGACAGTCAACGCACGCAACTCTGCAGGAGAGGTCACAGGCAGGTTAAAAGTGGGTGAGTCCAGCCTCTTCACAGAGCTTTGCATGTGAGTGGTCCATGGATAGTGGTGCTGAATGGATACATGTCTCTCTTCTAAAGAATTCACAGTTATTCATGAACAATTAAAGTAGGAGTTTTCTAAATACCATGCTGTGTTGACCACAGAGAACAGTTGGCATCACAGGGGAGACGGTCCAAGATATTTTAATTAAAGTTTCTTTGATTCCAAGAAATAGAGGACCATTCAAGGTAGTAAAAGACAGGATTATTGCAGATCTCAAAAGAATCTCAGAGACCAATGGAAAGTAGCTGGCTTCAAAAGAGCAGAGACCAGGATCTAAGAGCCAAAAGATTGTCCTTTCTCTTCCCCTCCCTAACCCCTCCTTCTCCTTCCCTTTCTCCTCCATGTACCCCTTCTTTCTTGGGCATCTCTGCCCATTGTTTTTACTTGGCTATATCTAACTCTGTAGGCCTATAAGACCTCTCCGCGTCTTCATCTGATTGGCTATGGTTCACAACGCCAACCAGTTTGGTCTTCAGTTTCATGGATTCTAAATTTACAACAAAGTACTCTAATTGGCCCGACTACTGTGTTTAACCAGCTGCCCTTGGGTCAGCTATGTATACAATCCAACCAGCTAACTCCAGAGAAAAAGGTCACCGAGGAGTGAGATCACATGAAATCTTACACAGTGAGAAAAAGGATCAGAGAGAAAGCGTAGGTGGAAAAAATGATTAACGAGCAAAGCACTGAGTGAAAGGAATGTGTCCCCATATTCTATACTTATCAGCAGTCTTCAGATGTGCCAAATCTAGAAAACTGAGTGGCCTTTTGACTTATGGGAAAACAGCTGACAAGTGTCCCATCAGCACAAATTGGTAACTTTCAGTGTCTCTTTTTTACAAAACAGAATAACAGCACATTGGAAACTACAGCCGTATATTAGCCTGATGATTTCTTCTTATCATGCTGATACAGGAGTTCCATACTTTATGTTCCACTTTACTCTTTAAAACTTCCTTTTTGCTTAGAAGTTTATTTGATCACTAAGTCTGGTGAAATCCTCAGTGGCTCTAGACATGAACCTGACCTGAGTTTATCCAGCATACATGTTCTTGAAATGTGTCTAATTCAAATCATATTTTCTTGATGAATTGTGTAGTATTATGATTTATCTTTACCATTATTTCACAAGATTCTTTGTAGCTTTTATATGTTTGAGGGATTTTTGTTCATCTTAGCATCACTCGTTTGCCATTTATTGGATGCCAACGTGCCACTTTCTATATGCTGTCACATAAGTAATAACATACAAAAGTAAAAAATTCCCTTAGGAGCTCCAAAAGTAAAAACTTCCCTTTATATTCTTATAAAAATGATTTACTACAAGTAATTATTTTCTCATTTGATTTTTTGTTGAATGTAGATTTTCATATATCGTTTAAGAGAGTTAGATGTGATATAAATCTGCCTCCAATTCCATGAATGAAAAAAACTGAAGCACTGAAAAGCGAATTTGCTCAAGAATGCACAGCTGTTTAGCAGAACAAGCCAAAGCAGGAGTTAGCAACTAGCTGGAATTAGTAGTTTAGCAAACCCCAGGACTTCTCTTCCTCAGCCTGGCATGTACCACTCCTCCCTCCAATCAGATTTTTTAAAATTATGGCCCTATTTCATGCAAATATGGTCCCCATTTTTGTCACCAAGGAATTTACTTAAAAGAAGAAATATATAAAAACCCAAAAGAGTTCCTATTAGAATTAATTTGTTTTAAAGTGCTCACCTTAAATCTTGAGTTTCAACCTTGGTGTTTCGTGCTCGATAGAATGTTAAAATTAGTGACTTCTGTCAAACTCTTGGTTGGAAAGCATCTGTTATACGGAAGGCCCTGCTCCAGGGAGTGCCACTCAGCTCACCAGGGTTATTTTCAGGTAAACGGCTTCCACAATCACATCACTCCAGCCTCCCATTTCCTGGAAGAAGTTAAATATAGCCAACCTGGATATTAAAATGTAGTTTATGTGAACGAGCCAAATTCATCCCATTTGATTAAGTGAATAATTGCTTATTACTAAACCACTGAAACTAATGGCAGTACAGTCAAAACCAAAAGTCTTCAGTCCCCAAAGAAGTCAAACACTGCAAGCAAGTAATAATAGCTAGTACTTCAAATCCTTGAGCTGAAAGGTACCTGTGCATAGCAACAATAACGGGAATCTTACGAACTCTACGTGCAGCTCTCATTCCTGCCATTAATTTTGCTTTGATTTCAAAGAACAGACGAATTCTGGTTGGCGTAAAAGAGTTTATTCAGGTGGGCTGGTCAGGTTTGGCAGTCCAGGTTTTCTGGGTACAGAGCCAGGCTGCAGTGCATCCTGGGGAAGCCACCAACTTTCAGTAGAGTTTGATCAACAGGGTCACTGGCCTCTCCCTTGGGATTTCTACAGAGTTATAATCACTTCCAATCCAAGTGGATATTTTCAAAGAACAACCAAATAACCCAGCTGGAGAGGCTGGGAATGTTTATGGCACAATTTGGTCACTGCCACCCAGACACCTAACTCATTTTCCTGGGTGACTTTCCTGGGTGAAAGATGTCTTCTGCTATTATCACAGTGTCTTAGATCCAAGTCTCTGAGGGGCCCCTGGGGGGGGGGGGGCCCAGTCAGTTAAGCATCTGACTTTGGCTCAGGCCATGATCTCATGGTTTGGTTCGTGAGATCCGGCCCCACCATCAGGCTCTGTGCTGACAGCTCAGAGCCTGGAGCCTGCTTCAGATTCTGTGTCTCCCTCTCTCTCTGACCCTCCCCTGCTCATGCTTTGTTTCTCTCTGTCTCAAAAATAAATAAATATTAAAAATCAACAAAAAAAAGGTCTTCGAATAGCAAAGCTGAGAAATAAGAATCTCACCAACCCATCACGTTTGTGAGGGTTCTTGGAACTTCTGCATAGCCATGAGAAGCTTCTGCAAAAGCCTTTGTATACCCAGAGCATGACTAATATCAAGAATAGAAATGTAGAAGAGATGAATAAAGCGAATATAGTATTGCAGAATTTCATGGACACTATTAAGGGACAGCAGTGCACTGGCAGCCAAGATATCTTTGGGTCTAGTGATTGAACTCAGCAGAAGGAACATCAGAAATGAGGCAGAAAATCCCAGTGTTATCCCAGCTGCATGTTCCTCCGAAGTTACCCAGATTTTGCTGCTTTGCAGCCCTTCCTAGGGAAAAGGAGAAAGAGGATGGTGATTCCGAACCTGAAGACAGACGACCTTCTGGTGCAGCACACCCCAGGGAAATCTAAAAAATATACACATATACACACCTGTTGATCCAATAATTCCACTTCTAAGAATCTACCCTGAAGATACAACCCCAACAAAACAAAATACATGTGTCAGAGTTTGTTCTCTGCAGCAGTATTTTTAATTGCAAACCCTAGGGGTGCCTGAGTGGCTCAATTGGTTAAGCGTCTGACTTCAGCTCAGGTCATGAGCTCATGGTTCATGGGTTTGAGCCCCACATTGGGCTTTCTGCTGTCAGCCCAGAGCCCACTTTGGATCCATTGTCTTCCTCTCTCTCTCTCTGCCCCACCCCAAATATCGTGCACAGGCATGCTCTCACTCTCTCTCAAAAATAAAATAAACATTAAAAAAAACTTCTAAATACACATAAATATCCAGATGTATGGATGAACTGTTGAATAACCATGGTGCACCCACATGAATACCTTGCATCTGTTTAAAAGAATAAGAAAGATGCCTATGGGTTGATTTGGAGTAACTTCAAAGACATATTTGTGAGTGATAGAAGTAAAGCGCTGGAGACTACCTCCTGTAGGCTACCCTTCAGGGAAGTAAGAAAGGGATAGAACAAAAGATACATGTGTTTGCTCACTTACGTGCAAAGGAAGTAGGGGAAGCATAAACCCGAAATGAAGAGACCAGCTCCCTGGCTGGTTGGCTGGGAAGAGGCTGGAGGGACGGGACTGAGGTAGGAAGGACGAGGGGAAGTCACACATCCCGTTAAAGCTGTCAGAGATTCTGGATGTCAAGAAACACTCGGTTGTGTTTTCACTGGAGAAAACCCTTAAGCCAATTTCACAAACTTAATTAGTCAGGTCATAAAACCGTCCTTTATTTATTTCCTTCACTTTTCATTTCCTTCTTTGTACCAGAGCCTTTCGTTAAAAATTGTACTTTACCAGATAGCTCTTGTTTTCATCACCAAGGCAGAGTTTGAATTTCATTTCTTAAAGAATTCCACTGCAAAAGATTAATTTGCTTAGCTCTGATCAATGTCCGGCTAGGTTAATAAAAACTAGTAGAATATTAATAAAATTTAAAAGATTAATTAGAAACTCAGTTATTTTAAGAGATGATTATCTCTGTGATTATGGGCCACGGAATGATGTTTTCTGAAGTGGAAACGTGTTTAAATTGAACATTCAGTGCCTCCTTGTGTTTAATAAAATGAAGATGGAATTCTATTCACCTCTGAGCCTTTTGCTCAAGTATTTCCCTCTACCTGGCATGCCTCATTCTCCCTTCATCGGGGAACTAGAAACTCTTTCTTCAAGGTCAGCTCAGACAGCATCTCCCCAGGGGGTCATTTTTGACCCCCAAGGATAGACCATGGAGTCCCTTTCAGGGTTCTCATTAAACATTGCCCATGCTCATATCATAGCGCCTACCAAATTGTCCTGAAACTCGGTGTATATGCTTTTTTCTGGAGTGGACTTAGCTGTGAGCTTGTTTGTATGTTCTCTTGTGTACATGTCCCACTGTTAATATGTCCTCAATTCTTGGCACAAAACCTTGAACATTAAAAAATGCCTAAATTTGTGCTGAATGATAGACTCATTTTTCTGCATTTTTTGAAGTTTTTTTCTCCCAGTAATTGGGTGTAGACCCAATGTGGGGCTCAAACTCATGACCCTACGATCAAGAGTCATATTTTTGCATTTTCTTTTTCTTAAGTTTATTTTGGAGAGAGAGAGAGAATACAGATGGGGTAGGAGAGAGAGAAAGAAAGAGAGAATTCCAAGCCGGCTTCACACTGTCAGTGCAGTCTGATGCAGGGCTTAAACTCACAAACCATGGGATCATGACTTGATCCGAGTTAGACGCTTAATCGACTGAGCCACCCAGGTGCTCCTGCATTTTCTTTGACTTGAGTAAGGGCTTATATGGTTTCTCTACTCATGAAAATTATGCAGCTCAACTCATTGAACATTTCATCATTATATATGAAACAGTGGTTACAGGGAAAAAATTTCATGTGGTTTAACCCTTTTTACTTAATAATGCTTCCTGGAACTGTTACCTGAGTCTCCAATAAGCTAAACAGTAAAGTCGGACTAGATAAATTATTCCAGGTTTTTGTTCTCCCTTTCCATTTTAAACTCAGGTAACTTGATATTCATCACTTAATGCAAATCAGTATTTATTTGAAAAATATCTAAGGTATATAAGTGACCCAGAAGACGTAAACAGTGGCTCTGAATCACTGAGTAACTGAGTCCTGGTGAACATGAGGATGAGCAAAAGTATAGGCAACTATCCAAAAAGTAAAGTCAGGTTTCCTTAAGAGAAAGAAGATTAAGACATAGAGGAAACATAGAGAAATGTGGTCCACTTTGTAACTGTCTTACACACAGAGACACACAGGTAAATGAGGGGTCACTGAAGGCTTTTGCAGTATCGCCTAATGAAATAACGTAAGAATATGTTGGTGACCATATCCCAAACTGATTAATGTATTCGCGGAAGAGCTCCTATTTAATTTCTAGTTGGTCTCCCTCTACTTTAATGAGTAGTGGGAGTGATGCAGCAATACACACACAAAGACTGTAAGATGTCCATTTTCTCAGTGTATTTATGCTCCCAGATGAGAATATAAAGCTAACCTACAAAAGAATTAGGGAACATGGGTAGCCCCTTGAGCGATCGCTCGGAGCTGTGTGCTGGAGAGACTGATCCATTGGGAAACGGGACAAGGTTGCATATGCTCTCGGGGGCACGGCATCCCCGGTCCGGGCGTGGGAGCACCCACCGAACCTTGGGAGTCTAAAGGGAGTCAAAAGCAGTGAGTCTTCAGCTCACCGGACAAGATGAAACTGGGAGAGGAAAGTGTTGCTGTTGTCACTGAAATACAAAGAAAGGAGTGAAGAAGACGAAAAGGCCGTAAAGGACTTTCTGTCCTAAAGAAGGTTTTCTTCCATGGTGCTGTCTTGTTTTCTCCCCGGAAGTAAGATTGAAGACCTCCCCAGAGGATATGGGCAGAGAGGGAATCGAGTAGGGTTCATCTTCTGGGCTGGCTTTGGCCATTAACGTGAGGCAAATCATGAGAGACTCTGAATACTGAAAACAAACTGAGGGCTGAAGAGGGAGGGGGGAGGGGAGGAGTGGTGATGGGCATGGAGGGGGCACTTATGGGAAAGAGCACTGAGTGTTTTATGGAAACCAACTTGGTAATAAACTATTTAAATAAAAAAAGTGAGCCATTCTTAAAATGGTCTTTCATGGAGCGCCTGGGTGGCTCAGTCAGTTGAGCATCCAACTTTGGCTCAGGCCATGATCTCATAGTTCGTGAGTTCGAGCCCTGCATCATGCTGGCTGCTGCCAGTGCAGAGCCCGCTTTGGATCCTCTGTCCCCTCTCTCTGTCATGATCCCTGCTCATGCTCTCTCTCAAAAATAAACATTAAATAGAAATGGTCTTTTGCAAACTTCACATTTTCAGAATACAAAAATCCTTAGTTGGCTAATACTCAAAAGACTACAAATTTAAATAAGCTGAGTAGACAAATTATGTTCTTTTGGCTACTTTAAACTTGAAAAACTTAACTTTTAAATGATTTATTCTTTCATATATTTGATATGGATTATCACTTTTTTGTTTTTTAATTTAAAAAAAATTTTAGTATTTATTTTTGAGAGAAAGAGACAGTGTGAGTGGGGGAGGGTCGCAGAGAGAGAGAGAGAGAGAGGGAGAGAGAGAGAGACAGAATCCAAAGCAGGCTCCAGGCTCTGAGCTGTCAGCACAGAGCCCCATGCCGGGCTCGAGCTCACAAACCATGAATCATGGTTTCATGACCTGAGCCAAAGTCGGATGCTTAACTGACTGAGCCACCCAAGTACCCCTTTAACTTTTTGCTTTAATTTGAGTATATTTAACAAACAAGTTACATTCAGGTCAGGTGTACAAGATAGTGATTTAGCATCTCCTTACATTGTGCTTTGTAGATCAGAACATATTTGACATAAGTTAAGTTTAATAATACAATAGATTTAGGCTTAGAACGTAAAAAGTTTAATTACAGAATTTTTAAAAAAACACTGTTGGTAACAGATTGTATATATTTCGTAATTTGGTATCACCAGGTGACGTGTAAAAAAAGATTTTGATACCACCTACTGTGAAGGCTTCCCAATAAACTGTTTTAATGAATATTTCAGGTCCCAAAATGGTAGAGGTCCAGAGTCAGCAGTTTCAGATCAACTCCATGGATGGCAAGCCACTGTTTACTGTGGATGAAAAGGAAGTTGTGGTTGGTACAGAAAAACTCCGAGTAACGGGTATGTTATAACTTTTTTCTCAACTGAGATCTAATTCACACGGTGTTCACATTCGTTTCAGGCGAACAATATAATGATTTCGTATCTGTATATATTGTGAAATGATCCCCTTGGTATGTCTAGTAAACATCAATCACCAGGTATGATTTTTTGTTCTAGTGATGAGAACTTTTGTTTTTTTTAGTTGCAGTGTAGTTTAACATACAATTTGTGTGTGTGTGTGTGTGTGTGTGTGTGTGAGAGAGAGAGAGAGAGAGAATACAGGTTCTTTATGTAGTGCTCTTAATTTATTTTTTCAAAACTTTTAGTGAGTTAACATATAGTGCAATATTGATAGTAGAATTCAGGGATTCGTGTTATGTTAGTTTCAAGATCTATTCTCTTAGCTACTTTCAAATACCCAATACAGTATTATTAACTATAGTCACCATGCTGTTCATTAGATCCCTAGCACTTAGTTATTTTATTAGAAGTTTGTCCTTTTTGAGCCCCTTCACCCATTTTGCCCAACCCCATCTCCTGCCTCTGGCAACTACCAGTCTGTTCTCTGTATCTATGAGTTTGGTTTCTTTTTTAGATTCTGCATGTGAGATCACACAGCATTTGTCTTTCTCTGACTTATTTCACTTAGCATGATGACCTCGTGGTCCATCCATGTTGTTGCAAATGGCAGGCTTTCTTTTTTATGGCTGAGTAATATTCCATTGCATATAGAAATATCCTATTTTCTTTATCCATTTATATGTAGTAACTCTTGAGAAGCACAATATCCCAATATCCCACTATCCCAGGACTATGTTACTTTTTGCAAGTATACTCTAGAAATTGTCAGGCAAGGGAGAAAAAGTAGTTTGAATTTGTTGACTCTTCTTCATAACATTGTTTTTGAATTCTTGATACTCCTCTGGAAGAATGAAGTGCTCCTTATAAATCTTTGCTTACTCTTTTCCTCCACCATATTGCTATCCTTTATCTCTTTCCAATTAGTGTAACCCAAAGACTTACAAATTCCTCTATCATCTGTATGATACCCCAGTGTCTCTTATCCATGTGGTTTTGTGAGAGAACCTTCTTCAAAGTTCCTTTTCCTCCCATTGTATCAAGCACTCAGAGTCCTTCCACTGCTATAAAAATGGTCTCTCTTGGAAATAAAGAGGGCGGGGTTCTTATAAGAATCACTTTTAGGATTGAAAAGAAGCAATTTTGTGGAAAAAAAATTCCAGAATGCGTTTGAAATTTACCTGCTGAGCTTCTGTGAAAACATCATGAGAAAGACAGTAGTTAAATCCACCCCAGCACTTTTCTGTAGTATTCTGAGAAGCAATGGCAACTGTATTCTCTCGCACATTATTATCAATACTCAACCCTAGTATAAAGTCTTATGTAATATATAACTCCTAACAAAATAAACTCAAGAATCATAACCTATGTTGAGGCATACACTAAGACAATAGGGCCTATGGTTTTCTTACTAAAATAAAGGACACTAGAAAATCTATTTAAAGGACATTGATGGTTTCCTAATAAATGGTCAGAATGCCTAAGTGCCTTGGTCATCATAAATCTACTACCTACTATCTCAGGGGTGGCTCAGTCAGTTAAGCCTCTGACTCTTGATTTCGACTCAGGTCATGATCTCACAGTTCATGAGTTCAAGACGGTGTCAGACTCCACACTGACAGTAGGAGGCCTGCTTGAGGTTCCTGCCCCTCCTCTGCCCCCTACCCTCAAAAATAAATAAATGAACTTGTAAAAAAGAAAAAGAAATCTACTATTGCATAGTACAAAGCTTTGTAGATCTAAATCCTGTTCCTGTCGCAACAATTACTAGTCACGTGACTTCAGGTGAGTTCTCTCTTTCGGCTGTTTCCTCACTTTTAAAAGCAGATCCATGATTTCTGCTGTACTAGCATTGCTGAATTAAGTGGATCAGTACATACAGAGGACAGCAGAGGCCTTGATACAGTATTATTGCACCTCAGGGCCATGAAATCTGCAGGGAAAACAGCCTGAGAAACAGGTGAGGTTGCTTTAAACCCAAGCCATCCTCCACAGGGCATCCCTTAAGTGAAACTTTTCTTAGCCTAGGGCTCCTTCCACGCCTTGATGGTAATTTTGGTGGAACAGGAGAAAAGAAATGATAAGCACTTATTTATTACCTACGTATGTGTATCAGAATCACCTGGAGGGCTTATTAAAAGATACGTTGCTGGGCTTCATTCCCCGAGTTCCTGATTCAGCAGGTGTGGAATAGGACTTGGGAGTCCCATTTCCTACAGCTCGTCAAGTACTACTACTGTTCCAGGGGCCACGGGCCGAGAGCCACTCCCAGCCCAGAGCACTAACCTGCCCAGAGTCCATGGGAAAGACGTGAGGCACCATACAGATGCTGTCTTGGGCACATACATTTAAGTTCACCTTGTTATTTATTTTTTAATTTCTTTACTTTTTTTATTATTTGAGCGGGGGAGGGGGGAGTTGCACACACAGGATAGGCAGAGAGAGAGAGAGAGAGAGAGAGAGAATCCCAAGCAGGCTCTGTGCCTGATCTGTGAGATCATGACCTGAGCTGATACCAAGAGTCAGACACTTAACCCACTGAGCCACCCAGGCACCCTTAAGTTATTTGAAGATAAGTTATATTCTTCTTCATAATTAGTTTTGTCTTGTACAAATTTCTCCCAAACTCCTCTTCGCTCCAGTGAAACTAGCCAGAGCAAATATAGTGTACCTGTAATCACTGAATGCTTTCCTGGTCGTGATGTCTTTAAAACCACACGGAGTTCTTATCACCAAGGTAGCCATGAGAGGTGGGTGTATGAATGGTAACATTTTGACACAGACCTTGACTCTTCTCAGCTTTTCAAGACATCCTTAGCTTCCCTACATTTGCAGTTAAAGAAATGCAAGAAATCGTACAATTCTGACTTCTTCCTTGTTTTTTTCCTAAGGTCTGACTCCCTCTCTATGTTGTGTAACTCAGACTTTCTCAGCCTCAACACTACTGACGTGTTGGGCTGGATAATGTTTTCAGTATGTGTATGGGGCTGTCCTGTGCATTGCAGCAAATTCTGCAGCATCCCTGACCTTTAGCCATAAATCCAGTAGCGTTCCTTCCCTGGGAGTTATGATAACCAAAATGTCTCCAAATATTGCCAAAACTCTTTGGGAGGATGAAGGTGCTGCAAAATCATTTCTAGTTGAGAACCACCTGTCTAACTTAAACCAAGGCTGTTTCTCTGGATTTTATTAACATTGCCTTACTGTGTATTATTTGCTAGAGATAAAGCTAAATGCCTATAGTATAAAATAAGTAATACATACTTCCTTTTACATAATATTTATATTTTATTTTATTTTATTTTTTTACTTTTATTTTTGAGAGACAGAGACAGCACAGGCAAGGGAGGGTCAGAGAGAGTGGGAGACACAGAATCCAAAATAGGCTCCAGGCTCTGAGCTGTCAGCACAGAGCCTGACATGGGGCTTAACCCCATGAACCGTGAGATCATGACCTGAGCCGAAGTCGGATGCTTAACTGACTGAGCCACCCAGGCGCCCCTGATATTTATATTTTAACTGGAGAGCTGTTAGCATAAATTAATTGGTTGGACACAGTCTGCTAAGGATTGTAATAATAGATGTGTGGGCCCAGGGCTGTGGGAGCAGTCTGGAGAAAGACATCAGTTGTGCCAGAGTGTGATAGCAAGAGAGTAGGTCAGACGAGGTTTCTCAAGGAAAGAGGAGTTAGAGCTGGTCCTAGAGAAATGCATAGAGGTTTATCAGGAAAGAGAAGTAAGGCTCATCGTTCTAAACAGAGGGCTGAGCAGGAAGCAATATTAATAGACAACTGTTAAAAGTAAGAGTGGATAACATTTTGAGAACCAACCTGAGTTCCATTCTCGGCGGCTCCACTGAGTAGATTTGTGATATGAAGCATCTATCACCTCTCAGGGCTCCGCACATCCTTCCCCACTGGTCTGTCGTCAGCTGCAGGATACTGTACAGAGCACACAAGGCAAATACAAATTGGCTGTGAAATTAAATTGTGAATCTTGCAAAAGATGCAGGGTTCCCATAAGTCACAGGTGGTATAGAAATACTGGAATCATTAACAAAACCAGTTGCAAAAGAAGACCTGGAAAGTCAAGGGGCACCTGGGTGGCTCAGTTGGTTAAGCATCTGACTTCGGCTCAGGTCATGGTCTTGCAGTCTGTGAGTTCAAGACCTGTGTTGGACTCTGTGCTGATGGCTCAGAGCCTGGAGCCTGCTTTAGATTCTGTGTCTCCCTCTCTCTCTAGCCCTACCCCTCTGTCTCTCAAAAATGAATGAATAAACATTAAAAAAGTATTTTAAGAAGACCTGGAAAGTCAGACTTGCCTGGAAAGTCAGACATGTTATGCCTTGAGCATAAAATCCAACCGAGCCTACTAGGTAGGACTCCTGACCAAAGGACTGTGAGCTAACAAGTGGCTACTCTTTTAAGCAGTTAAGTTTGTCATAATTTGTGACACAGAAATAGAAAATTAATACAGCCATCATGTAATTCCAACTCTGTTCGGAAAAGTGCACCAAAGGACAAATCTTGAGTTATTCTTTGTTTCTTTTTGATAAATTCATAGTTGTTATAATTATAACTAAGGTTTATTAAATATAAAATACAATAAGCATATTTTTATAAACATTAATTTTTAAAGATCAATTGCCATGGAAGCTTTCTTCCACTAATTATAACAGTTGGGTCTTGTTTTAAATGGACCGACTCCAAGTAGCCTTTGGAGTTTCCTGGAGCAGAAGCAGCAGCAGCTGAGAGCCAAGGAAAGAGGACTGATAAGAGAGAGCCAATTTCACTTCAAGGACTAAGAAAGAAAATTAAATGCTTTGCTTCACCTCTCTCTCTCCTGGTTACTTGCATAACTGTCCTAAGCATAGGATTAAAGAGGAGGGATCCAGTGGTTCTTTGTTTAAGGTAGTGCCCTCCAAAATCCTAATCTTGACTCTTGTATAAAGAAATGTTTTCTTGCCATTACCTTTGTCTTAAGTACTCAAAGAATAAAATGAAACCTCTCTTTAATTCTTAAGCAGATCTCATTTGCAGAAGATATGACTTTTATGTAGAAAGTCTTCCTAGGACTCAACCAAAAAGACTCCTGGAACTAATCAGCAATTTCAGTAAAGTTTCAAGATATAAAATCAACATACAGAAATCACTTGCATCTCTATACACTCTATACATGAAACATCTGAAAAAGAAATAAAGAAAACCATCCCATTCACAACAGCATCAAAAACAATAAAATATTTTATTATGAATAAACTTAACCAAGGAAGTAAAAGATCTGTACAATGCATGCTACAAGACTTTATTGAAGGAAATTGAAAAAGACACAAACCAATGGAAAGACATCCCATATTCATGAATCAAAAGAATCAATAATGTGGAAAAGTCTGTACTACCCAAAGCCATCTGTAGATTCAACAACATGCCCACCAATATACCAATGGCATTACTCACAGAAATTAAAAAAAAAAAAAGAACAGCCTAAAATTTGGAATCACAGAAGACTCCTAATAACCAAAGCAATCCTGAGGGGAGAAAAAAACTAGAGATATCACATTTCCTGATTAAAAAATGTACTACAAAGCTATAGTAATAAAAACAGTTTGATACTGGCATAAAAATAGACCCACAGACCAATGGAACAAAATTGAGAGCCCAGAATTAACCCCCCACATATGTAGTCAGTTAATGTCCAACAAGGGAGCCAAGAACACCCATAGGGGAAAGGATAGTCTCCTCGACAAATGGTGTTGGAAAAACTGGATAAACATGTGAAAACAATGAATCTATACCTGCATTGCTCTGCTCACAAAAATAACTCTCACTGGCGTCAAGACTTGAACATAAGACCTGATTCTATAAACCTCCTTGAAGAAAACTCAGAGAAGATGCTCCTCACTGTTGGTCTTGGCAAAGATTGTTTAGATGTGACATCAAAAGCACAAACAGACAAAAGAAAAACTCAGCAACAAGGACTTAAAACTTCTGCACAGCAAAATAAACAATTAACAAAATGAAAAGCCAACATACAGAATGGGAGAAATTTATGCAAACCATATATTGCGGAAGGGGTTAATATCTAAAATATATAAAGACCTCAAAGGCAAAAATTTAAAGTCCATAACCCACACAAATCAGTAACAGCAAAAATAACAAAAACCTCCTACAACTCAAACAAACAAAACAACAAAACAGGTTTTTAAATGGGCAAAGGAACTAAATAGACATTTTTCCAAGAAGACATTCAAATGTCCAACAGGTACATGAAAAACTATTCCACACAAATACTTATCTGAGAAATGCAAATCAAAATCATAATGCAATATTACCTCATACCCGTTAGAATGGCTTTCATCACAAAAATGGGAGATGACATGTGTTGGTGAGGATGTGGAGAAAGGGGAGTAGACTGTTGGTGGGAATGTAAATTGTCTCAACCACTGTGGAAAACAGTGTGGAGGTTCCTCAAAAACTAAACATATATCTGTACGATGCACCAGTTACCCAAAGGAAATGGAAATGGGATATTGAAGAAATGAATGCATTCCCATATTTATTGCAGCATTATTCACAATAGCCAAGATATAGAAACAACTTAAGTGCCCATCAACAGAGGAATGGATAAAGAGGATGTGGTGTATACATACAATAGAATATTATTCTGTCATGAGAAAGAAGGACATCCTACCATTTGCAACAACACAGATAGACATTGAACACATTATGCTAAGTGAACAAGATGGAGAAAAGCAACTACTGTCTGATACCATATGTGGACTCTAAAAAAGTGAAACTCGTAAAAACTAAGAATAAAACCATAGTTACCAGGAGATGGGGGACAGATGTTGATTAAGGGTACAAACTTGCAATAAGTAGTAAGTAAACCCTAGAGATCTAATGCATAGTATAATGAATATAGAAAACAGTATTGTATTATAATCATCAAAACTGCTAAGAGACTACAACTTGATTATTGCAGTCACTAAAAAGAAAGGACCACTATGTAACAGGATAGAGATGCTAATTTTTGCTACAATGACAATCATATTACAGTATATAAATGTATCAAATTAAGATGTTTACACATTACATTTACACAATGTTCTTTGTCCAGTATATTCTTAAGCAACTTCCATCTAGACTATAGTCAGCTAGGAAACTGAAGAATTGTTTTTAAATCAGATGTATGGGGAAGATTAATTTCACAAACTCAGTTTGAAATGGATCAAGGCCTTTAAACGGTCTTATTTTTCCCCCTAAAAATAGAATTGGTCACCAAGTGACCAAGGTTAGCCTGCCCCTTTTGTTAACCCAATTATAGAATGTATTACTGGAGAAGTATCAAAATTTCATCTTAAAAAAAATGTTTGAGACCATTGCCAGAACTGACATCTGGCAAAAAATATACTTTGATTTCTTGGCAGTAATTTGCTTAGCTGGGTCCATTCCCCAACATTTAGTAAGAAAAACAGGGTCCTATAATGGTATCGAATTTCCCTTGAGGAGAGCAAGATTTAGTGATAACCCAGTTCAGTTTCTTTGCACCTGTGTGGTTAAGCAGGATTACCTGAAGTCAGAAGTTATGGTGTAGAAATACTGGAGTCATTCACATAGCCACTGAGGATCTGAAGCGTAAGATTTCAACAATTGAAAAACTGAACATAAACAAAGATGGTAAGTCCGGATCTGCCTAAAAAGACATGAAGACAGATTATCTATAAGATACTAGTAGATCAACCTCTCCTTTAAGAACATATCCAAGATCTCCAAACACTTTGTAATGAAGCTCTGTGGACAGTGGATGACCTGGCCCATCGGTTGGCAGTCTTTCAGCTGAAAGGAACAAAACACCCAATCAAGTGATAAGGACATATGTTGTCTTACATGAGAAGTCTGCAGGTACTTCTGCGGTAGGGCAGCTCCAGGTTGATTAATTAGGTGGTCCAGGAATATTTACTCCAGCTTTGGTTCTCTTAAATGTGTTGACATTTTCCCCTTTTAATCACAGAATGATTCCATCAGTGCTAAACATCACTTCCTTGTGCAGTGACTTCTCTCAACTTTTGTTAAGAAGATCTTCATGGCCCCTAAAATTACCCTTCCAACCTAAATTCTCATGTTAAATGATTACAATTCTCTTGAAAGTGGTGTTTAGCTGGAATTTATTTTTTAACCCATTCCAATAGATTTTGTGTTGGGGGAGAGTTTTCTTTGTTTTTATTTTTGCTTGAGAGAGAGAGAGAGAGAGAGAGAAATGGAAAAGAGAGTGCGTGCACCTAAGCAGGGGAAGGGGCAGAGGGGTGGAGAAGGAGAATCCCAAGCAGGCTCCACACTTGGTGGGTAGCCCAACTCAGGGCTCAGTCATGACCCTGGGATCATAAACTGAGCCAAAATCAGGAGTTGGATACTCAACCGACTGAACCATCCAGGCACCCCTACATTTGTTTTGATAGCTATTCTATTTGGGCTTATCTATGTCATATTATTTCATGATTTTTATATTTTAATCATATGGAACTTAAGTATGAAACAAGTCTGGTATAAGGGGAGATACAGAGTAACCAGTTCATGTAAGTACTTGTTGGCCATTATAAGGACTTAGGATTTGTTATAAATGCAATGGAAAGATATAGAATTTTTCAAACCAGGGTGGTAATTCTCTAGGTAATGGAGAAGCCTGAGGAGAATACATTTTTGAAGCAGAAAGAATAGATGATTAATGTTTTAGATGCATAAACGTACAATATCTATGAAACAGCCAGATGGATATGCCAAGTTACCTCTTGGATATGTGAACTTTTTATTGTTCAGAGCTCAAGTCTTGACTAGAGATAGAAACAAGAGCATCATCGACCAGCTGAGTTCTGAGAGATGCCAACCTTAGGGCCTGCCAGACAAAGGAAGGATAGCCACCAAAGGACAGTGTGAAGAGGCAGACAGTATGGTGGGAGAAAAATCACGGGAGCCATTTTCTTGATGCCAAGAGAGACTGTGTTCCCAGAATTTGGGTCCAGGAAAGATGAGGATGGAAACTGTCATTGAATATGTCATCATGGAGGTCATTATTATCTTAGCAAGAACAAGTATTAAGGCAAAAGGCCATTCACATTGGTGTCAGGATAGAATGGACTGGAGGCAGTAGAGACACCGTGTGAAGTCTGGCTGTGAAACAGGGCAGTGGAAATCTTTTTGTTTTTACACCACTTATAAAGCTCATTTCAGTCCGTAAATGCTCAATGCAAGTGTGGAATCAATCTTAATAAACAGTTATCGGTGTAGATGTAAAAACCTAACAGATTCTGGAGGTATATTAGCCACTGTTTGAGCAACAGGATTCTTACTGAGCTCTGTATTTCTGAACTGAAGGAACCTAGAGTAGCCGCAGGTACGGAAGAATGGGGCAGCCTAGAGTGATTTCCCCTTCGGTGCTGGGTGATGTCCATGAACTCTAGAGTGTTGGGTTCTGTGTGGGAACTCTTCACCACCGTTCCAATGCCTCTTCTTCCAGTCTTACTACAGATCTTCACAGAAATATCCATTCATCATAAATTATTCTGGGAGCCAGAAGAGAAGGGATGGAGTCATCCAAACAATTGATATTTTACAGTGGAAATGACTAGACCGTTTACTACATCTAATCTTGGTGATTCTTTTTTAAAAAGTTAGCATTGTAAGACTGGGCTTTTTAAATTATTATACTTTCCTTATACAAATATTTATACAGGATCGTATTATTCAGTTATTTAAATGCATTACTTATATAATGATATTTTATAGTGGAACTTTTTTCCCTGTTTAAAGTTTAAATATATATGACCCCAAATAATATGTTCTATTTTCCACCAGAAACAGATGTTACACCAATGATATATTTTCATATAATCTTGGCTGGGAATATTTCATATGAATGCATACAATAGAGAAATATAGTTACACCAAAAATCAACAAAGATTTACCAAGAGTTATTTTATGAAACCATTTACAAAACATCTATTTTAATATACGCAAATAGGTTCTGAGGAGTATAACTTGAGGCCAAATAGTATTAACAGAAGTAAGATCATATAATTTGGGCATTGACAGTTTCAATGATGAAGGAACAGACATTCATATTTAAAGAGAATACATATTGGTATGTAGGCTTTATGCGTGCCTTATGCTTATGTCCATTACACCAGTCACATTTCATTATATCACTCATTGGTTATACTAGAAAGTAAGTAATTGTCATACCTTTAAAGACTAATAACCGAGTTATAGTTCCTTATGAAAGAATGCCCTCTGAGAATAATTCCAACTTGCTGGAATGGTTAAAAAAGTCTCTACATTAGTTCCTATACGTTAGTTGCATTTTCTTGCTTACATACGCACAGGTTCAGCGACAAAATCAAAGTCTACTTGTACTTTAATATATAATTTCTTTAATATTTAATTTGCTGCCGTTTATCCCACTTTTGTAAAAAGTAGTATCTCTGGTTTTGTTTAGGGCCCGAAGGCGCTCTTTTTGAACATTCAGTGGAGACCCCACTCGTAAGAGCCGACCCATTTCAGGACCTGAGGTAAGAATTCTGTTCAAATATAAACTCTTAAGAAAGATACCTCGATGTGTGCTGGAATAGTATCTTAGCAGTTATTTACAGAACGGGTCTTTTTCCATTAACTGCCTTTACTAACATCCTGTTCCACTAACTAGTCATAACTTACTAAAACCCGAAGGAGGTAAAAAGTGCTGCAGATTCCCTATGTTTGATGCACCCAAAACTGACCATTTACCATTTTAACCACGTTTATGTGCACAGTTCAGTAGTCCATGCCCTCGCACTGCCTACAGCCATCACCACCAGCATCTCCAGAATTCTTTTCATTTTGCAAAACTGATGTTCTGTGTCCTGTGTCCAGTAAACGACCCCCTGTTCTCACTCCCACCAGCCCTGGAAGCCACCATTCGACTTTCTGGCTCCATGAATTTGATGACTCTGGGCACTTGATACAAGTGGAATCAGACACTTGTACTTTGCGACTGGCTCTTTCACTTAGTATAATGTCCTCAACAATGGATATCTTAACCTAAAGTCAGAATATATAAAATCACCTTGTTCCGGATGTAAAGGTGTTCTTAAACACAGTCTCCGGGTGCCTGTGTGTGTTTCTCTTTATCACCACACTCCTGAGTGACACTTACTGTTATAACCATCTATTCCAATATTATATTTGCATTTTATAGTACAAATGCCCTTTTTATTGAGATATTTTAATGTTTATTTATTTTGAGAAACAGAGAGAGTGTGCACACATGAGCAGGGGAGGGAAAGAGAGAGGAAGAGACAGAATCCCCAGCAGGCTCCCTGCTGGCAGTGTAGAGCCCAACACAGGGCTCGAACTCATGAACATTTGATCATGACCTGAACCAAGGTCAAGAGTCGGATGCTTAACCCACTGAGCCACCTGGGTGCCTCCAAATACTGTTTTTTAAAACAAATGTCTAAAGCCTAAGGCATCACTCAAAATTATATTCAGCATTTGAACTTGAAATATATGCAGAACAATTAACATCCTAATATATTATATATAATAGAGGAAATAAAGTACAATATGAGTCCCAGCTTTATAGCAAGAAGCCTTGGGACCTAGACCAAAGTAACCTTTGGAAACTATTTTTTTTCATCTATAAAATGCTGACAGTAATATATGTCTCAAAGGATTCTGGGAAAAATTTAATAAGCTGTTAGGTTAAGAGTATTTTGTAAACTGAAAGTTGAATACAAATAATCATTCTTATTATCAGTATTATACCAAGTAAATGATCACACTAAATAAAATTAAGCATTTTCTCTTATCTTGAATGCCTAATTAAATATTAATCAAAAGCAAATGAGAGTTTGGTTTATCTTACCCACTTAGAAAACATTTGCAGCATGAAAATAAATTGTGACTCTAATTACATTAGAACAGTTTCACTAGTTTTGATAAAGAATCATAAGATCAATATTTCAGAATTATTATAGTTAGGAAAGAAGAACATTTTGCTTTTCTAGGATAGAAAAATGATACATTATCTTTAAAATAATCCCATTAAAACCATTTTGAAATTATACAATAATACAAATTGTAGAGACACCAAACTCCTTTTTGAAATAAATGTCACTGTTTTAAAAGATATAGCTCTTGAAATTAAGTCATCCATCTCATGTTGTCCAGCAGAACATAAATCTGCTGGTTACACAGCAGACCCCTGCTAAAAAGGAAATGGAGGAAGAGTATTCTCTTGCTTTCTGAAAGGTGATTTACTAAGGGACATCACATAACCCAGGTGCTATAACCAAATTGACTGAGGAAATAATGAAATTGTAAGAAATCCCTGGAGGGATGCGGTGAGCCTGGAAGGCATGAACTAACGTCCTGAATTCAGTCTTCACGTGCCAGGATTTGTGCTCTGTGCTGTCTCAAAATTTATCTCATTTAATCATCAACTCAACCCTAAAAATAATCAACCTTGTCCCCATTTTATAAAAGAGAAAGACTGAGACCAAGATAGTAGGATATTTCAAGCAAAGATGAAAAAGCAGCCAAAAGATCATCCGAATTCAGCTCTGACCCCAAAGCCACGTACATTGAGTGGATTGTCTCCACCAGCTAAGTGGACCCCTGAGTGATTTATTCTTTGATTTACAGCCAGACTCACTAATCAATTATATGATGGTCATATTTTGTCCTGTAAATTCTTACTATAAACTTTCACTTTTGACTTTTGAGTCCAGGACCATTACTGTTCCTGGCCTGAGTACAGTGAAAATGGTTCTAGAATATCCTGAAAAGAAAGAATGTGGATTTTGTAGGGTTGAGATCATAATGCATTTGCAGATATATCCCTGACATATGTGTGTATAAATGTCACAAATTTAAATTTTGATATTTGCTTAAGTGGTAGTCATAGAAGGGTGACAGTTATTATTTTCTTTAAGAAAAAAGATAATTTGCACTTAAACTAGGTTTACATTTCTTTGAGTAAAATCATTCACAAGAAAAATACGAACTCTGACGTGCTGCCTTCATTTTGACTTACTACTATTCATTCACATCTGATGTAGTTCATTCTTGTTTTAAAAATTCAGCAAAAATATACTAAATGCATTTTTGTGCCAGGATGGATGCTAGTTCTGCAGTGATAAAAGGCATGAATCCTGCTCTTCATGATTTTAAAGTCTATTGGGAAAAGAAATATGCAGGGCGCCTGAGTGGCTCAGTCGGTTAAGCCACTGACTTCGGCTCAGGTCAGATCTTACGGTTGTGGGTTCAAGCCCCGCGTCAGGCTCTGTGCTGACAGCTAGCTCAGAGCCTGGAGCCTGCTTCTGGTTCTGTGTCTCCTCTCTCTGCCCCTCCCCCTCTCATGCTCTGTCTCTCTCTGTATCAAAAATAAATAAAACATTTAAAAAAATTTAAAAAAAAAAGAAAAGAAATATGCAGACAAGTTAGAACAATATAGTTCCTTGCTATGATTAAAGTCCAAAACGTAGTGAGGGCACAGGAGAAAAAGCATAAAATCTTCCCAGGGAAATCTGAGATGAAACCACAAAGAAGGAAGTATTGGAACTGAAACTTCAGGAATCAGTAAACATTAACTTCACAGGGTAAACTGTAAATCCTCTGCAACTGAATGAGGATGTGATGGCGATTAAGTTACTCTTTGTAAATTGCTGGAAACAATGGTTAGCACATGGTCAGTAATACAGATGTGTTTCACTGGGGTAAGTAAAGGGAGAGGGCATGGAAACATTTGACCCTGTTTCAAACACTTGTAACTATGAGTTTACTTCTAAATAAATAAATAAGTAAATAGGAAGGGAGGTCAGGAAGGGGAGAGGGAGGGAGGAAGGAAATAAATATTTATAAATATATATGGTATATTTATAAACATTGTTCAACTAGGAAGCAAGACAAGTTCATCCTTAGGTCTCAGTAACAAAGAGGAAATTCACTGTCAGAGCTGAGCTCACGGGCTCTTAGAGAAATCAGGATCCCACAGAGATCAGGGGCTGGGACCTTGGTGTAATAGGGGAGGGGGTACCAAGCATAGTGTGTGTGAAATGCCCGGATTGAGACGCCTGGTAAGCCCTGTTCTCCCAGAGGTTATTTCATACACTTTGCCTAGCCGTCTAAAGGTGCTGCAAACCCATCTTGGGCCCGGGTTGAGAAACCTTTGCTTTGGCCAAGATAGGACTAAATTCACACTACCTCATCGTATAGGATCTCAGGGCCGGGAAATTAATGTTAAAAACTGCACTAAAGTCCAACTGCATTGAAGAAATTATCCCATTATCCATGACACAAAAACACGTATGGAAAACAGTCATAGCTGAAGATGAGTTTACTATAATAATAATAATAATAACAATAATGAAAAGACAGAATAAACAGCCACTACAAGTTACCCCCTGAAACTCTAAGTGGGAGAGCAAATTGAAAGATTTTAAAAGATAGAGATAAAGTGCTCAAAAGAGAATAAAAAAATGTTATTATTTAAAAAATATTTTTTAATGTTTAATTTTATTTTTGAGAGAGAGCACGAGCAGACAAGGGAGGTCAGAGAGAGAGGGAGACCCGGGTCTGAAGGGGGCTCTGTGCTGAGAACCGAGAGCCCGGCAGGGAACCTCACAAACCGCAAGACCGTGACCTGAGATGAAGCGGGACCCGAGCCGACTGAGCCACCCAGGTGCCCTCAGAGAAAACCACATTTTGAATACAAGGCAGGGCAGTGTCACAATCGTATAAAAACGGCAGACGTGGAAAATAGCAACATAGAAATTCCAGAAGGGAGAGATGAGGTCATTAAAATCCGTGTCACCCAGTAGTTGGTTCCTCATACTGTTCTGCAAAAAAAGGAATCGGGATTCTTTCAGGGAACGGCTCATTCACCAGCGGCAGCGCTGGAGAAAAAGATGTGCTCACAAATCAAAACAACGAGGGTACTTTGAAAGGACACAGGAGCCAAATGAAAGAGCTCCCAACCCAAGAACTCCCAGCCACAGCTGGACAATTTAAGCAAACAATTTTAGCATACTGAATTGTAACCCAGAGTTGGTAGGTATCAAATCTCCGAGATTTTTAGTTTCCATGAAATCCAGTGTAAAGTGATGTGTTTGATTTCAAAATTACAGGGTTTATCTATCATACGGCAGAAACGATATCTTTTGCAAATACTTAAACTTCTGAAAAACACGTTACCTTAAAGCTGCGTAATGGGTCCATAGTTTTCCAGATTTCTTTTAGGGCAGAGAGCACTACACTGAGTTGTCTGTTCTACCAAGTTGTGCAAGGTGTGGGTTTTGGATGTGAACATACTGACCTTTGCCCAGCCCGGCCGGGGCGCCTCTCGGAGTGCTGGAGCTGATCCAGAACTCCGTGAGCAGCGAAGGCTCTGTCTTTCCTCACCTTCTGCCGGCATTTTGCACCGTCAGACTTGATGGTCTTTTTCATGCTATCCTGTGTTATTTTACTTTTCGTGTCCCTAGTGTGGTTAAGCATCTTTCACATTTTTACTTTGTTACTTAAATATTCTGGTTTCTCTTCAGATCATATAAATCTGTCCCTTTGTATTTTGTTATTTAAGGCTGCTTTTTCTGGAGTTGATTTTATCTCCTTTGCTTCTTTAATTACTCCTTAAAATTGATTTATAGAGGGGCGCCTGGCTGGCTCAGTCGGTTAAGTGTCCGGTTTTGGCTCAGGTCACCATCTCACTGTTGATGAGTTCGAGCCCCACGTCATGCTCTGTGCTGACAGCTCAGAGCCTGGAGCCTGCTTCAGATTCTGTGTCTCCTTCTCTCTCTGCCCCTCCCCTGCTCGTGCTCTGTCTCTCTCTGAAAATAAATTTTAAAAAATTTTTAATGGATTTGTTGGGATTAAAATATAGAATATTCTGAATATTAATATTTTTCCTATTAACATTATTGTATTTTTAATGTTTATATACTTAAATTTATTTATAATTTCTCTCATTACATCTGAATTTTGAGACTTAATTTGAAACCTTCCTTACAGAATAAGGACGTTGTCAGGCAGGTTGCTTATCTGGCTTTGCCTTTTACATTAAGACGCATTTTAGACCCCTGACACCTGTAGAGTTTAGTCTTGTATGAAGTATAAGGTATGAAGTGTGGGTCCAATGTTATCTTTTCCAGTCATCTGACCAGAGGTGCCAGCAATTAGATTATTAGAAATTCTACCTTTTTCGCTACAACTTGAAGTAAAACCTTTATCATGGATTAAATTTCCCTATGCACAGGGGTCTGTTTGTGTATCAGCTGTTGTGTTCCACTAGTCCGTCTAGTACTAACCTTGTTAAATAGGATATAAAAGATATTTTATTTTAAGAGAGAGAGAGAAAGCATGAGTTGGAGAGAAGCAGGGAGGAGGAGAGAACCCCAAGCAGGCTCATGCTGGCAGCTCAGAGCCCAGTGCAGGACTTGAACTCACAAATTGTGAGATCATGACCTGAGCTGATACCAGGGCTCCGACACTTAACCAGCTGAGCCATCCAGATGCCCCTTTAAAATATAGTTTAATGTCTGGTAGGACTAGTCTCTCTCTCTCTCTCTCTCTCTCTCTCTCTCTCTCTCTGTCTCTCGTGCACACACACCCTTATAGCTACCCTCTTTTGATATTTCTCTGCCAATTCTTGCTTATTTTTCCCTGTAAACTTGAGCATCAACTTGTCTAGTTCAAGAAAACCATATTCTTTTATTAGGATTATATTAAATTCATATGTTAACTTAGGGAAAACTGACATCTTTATGCCATTACTTATCCAAAAAAAAAAAACATGAGATGTCTTTCCATTTGTTAAAAAACCATTTTTACCCTTTTAGGAATACTTAAAAGTTTTCTTTATGTATGTTTTTCACATTTCTTGTTAAGGTAACCCCTAAGCTTTGTGCCTAGGTGGTTCACTTGGATACAATGTATCATGTTAATGGATTTTCTAATACCAAGCCAATCTTGCATTCATGTAATAAATTCTACTTGGTCATGGTATCTTCTCTTCTTAAATTGATGTTCAATTCTACCTTCTAATATTTTATCTAGAACCTTCACATTTATACATACGTTTAGTGATGTCAGTCTGTAACTTTGTGTGCTATTTTTGTAAGGTTTAGGTTACAATGTTATCCATGCTTTTCAAGAATTGGGAAGATTTCCCTCATCTTCAATGTTCTGGAATAATTTGTTGACAGTTGGGACGCTCTGATCTCTGAAAGTTTGGTGGAATTCTACCTAGAACCATATGGGCCTGATTAAATTTTTAAATATAATTTTTTTCATAGTGCAGTTCTTCTCAGGATGCCTGGGTGGCTCAGCCGGTTAAGCGTCCAACTTCAGATCAGGTCATGATCACATGGTTTGTGGGTTCAAGCCCCATGCCAGGCTCTGAGCTGTTAGCTCATGCTCTGTCTCTCTCTCTCAAGAATAAATATTTAAAAAAAAATAGTGCAATCCTTCTTTTATTGATTTATTCTTTTTTAATTTTTTAACATTTATTTTTTGAGAGACAGAGAGGGAGTGCAAGCAGGGGAGGGGCAGAGAGAGAGGGAGACACAGAATCCAAAGCAGGCTCCAGCCTCTGAGCTGTCAGCACAGAGCCTGATGTGGAGCTGGAACCCACAAACTGTGAGATCGTGACCTGAGACCAAGTTGGATGCTTAACCGACTGAGCGACCCAGGCACCCCCAATTTTTTTATAAGAAATTTGTCTATTTAAGCCTTTGCCTTTAAAAGGGTCAGTTTTGATCAACTGTATTTTCCTGGGTAGTTATTAATTTATTTTTGATTGTCAAATATATTTGTATATGGTCCAAAAGTGGTATCTTGGGAATTTTTTAATTCCTTCTATTTCAGTGTTTTTTGAAACAATTCATTGATAAAAAATGTGTCTACAAATGCCTTATTAACAAATGAAGCATTGAATAGATTTAACACAGCTTGCATTATCACATTCCTCATCGTAAATATTTATTTTTCATTTATCACAGGTTACCATTCCAAGGCTACTTAAACAATAAAAGCAATTTGTGTCTCGTGGTGAATGGCACTTTATGGCATGGCTCATTTTCCTTAATTCTAGAAATTCCAAGAAAAAAGAAAACGTCATAAAATAACAAAACAAAACATAGTACATTTAGTCAATTCAACAAGTGAAAACAGTTTGAAGACTTACAAGTTTCATTCAATAACAGGGAAGAAAAAGGTGAGGTGGTCCACCTGGCTGGCTCAGTTAGTGAAGCATGCAACACTTGATCTTGGAAATTGAAGTTCCAGCCTTATATTGGGTGTAGATATTACTTAAAAAATAAATCTTAGAAGGAAGGAAGGAAGGAAGGAAGGGAAAGAGAGAGAAAAGAAAGGGAGGGAGGGAGGGAGGGAGGAAGGAAGGAAGGGAAAGAGAGAAAAGAAAGGGAGGGAGGGAGGGAGGAAGGAAGGAAGGAAGGAAGGAAGGAAGGAAGGAAGAGAGGAAGAAAAGTTTCATCCAATAACAGAATAGTGAAAATAAGCCCTTAAGAACTTGGGCATATTGGAAAACACTGCTTGGGCATTCCCTTATGAAGGGAATGATTTCTTTCAAAAACATGTTTGTTTTTCAGATTTAGGCCTTTGATCCAACCAGATTTATTTTTCCCATGGGGTATATCATTATGTTTCTGTTTCTCTAGGGGTTAAATTTTTGGATTTGAGACTTAACCCCCTCCAGTAAAGTTTCTAACTTTTAACAGGGGAATTTAACTATTCGTATTTTTTATCATCACTGGCATACTTGGCCTATTTCTGTGGTATTATGTTTTATTTACTGTGCTTGGTCATTTCAATTTTTCTTCTTTCGGACCTTTGGTTGGATTAAGAAGCTTTTCCTTAAGTCTCCCTGTGGTATTTCCCTCTAGTGGTCCTGTTTTTATTTTAATGACTACCCTTTGTATTTTACATGCTTGGAGATAAATGAATACTTTCTAATGAAGTTGAAGTCATTATCAATCTCTTCCCAAATTTAAAAAAAAAATTGAAGTTATTCTGATCTTGTTTCCACTTTGCTTTTACTCATCTCTCTGCTTTCTGTTTTTCAGGCAATACAGATTTAGCTTCACCCATATGCCATGTTTTTTCCAATGTCCACCAATGCTTCTTGCAAAATACGCTTTTCTTCTGGTGTTAGTTCCTATTAGTACTCTTAGACACAGTAAACTTTTCCCTCTGGCCCTGAAATGTCTAGTCTCTGCGTAGTGGAGTGCTGGCTAAGCTGGGATAGATTTCTAGACTGACAATAAATGCTCACCAGCATCGTTAAGACAGCCTTCATTACTCCGGGGTCTTTGGTAAGCAGTGCTCATTCTGAACATTTCTCATTAATCTCAGTGTTTTGCAGTTTTACCACCAAGTGTAGGGGTGCTGGGTGTGTCTGAATCCATACTAGGTTATTAGTGTGCCACTACAGTTTTGGGAACTCTTGTTATTGTGCAGTTCTGGAAAATGATTAGCCATGACCTCTTCACATCTGTTTCTTCTCATTCTCTAGAGCACAGACTTTCTTAACCTGTGGTTATGGATCCCCTGGGTGTCCAAGAATAGAAGTTAGTGGGCTAATGATTTTGAATGTGAAAAAGAAATCCTTCATTCTCACTGACCTCTAGCTGAAATTTCGATTCCTTCCAACTATAAATGAGAGGCAACAAACCATAGTAGTATTAGCCATTTCTTTGACTTTCATCTGTAGACACAAGAGATACTTCAATAACACATAAAGGTTGTAGCAAGTATTGCAGAATACACACTCGGCACCGCTTTGACCCAAATTGTTTAATACAATTACTAAACAAGCTCTAAATTGCTATATCACCCATTTAAAAATATTTTTTAAATTTTTTATGTTTATTTTTCTGAGAGACAGAGCGTGAGCAGGAGAGGATCAGAGGGAGAGGCACAGACTCCAAACCAGGCTCCAGGCTCTGAGCTATTAGTAGCACAGAGTCCAAAGAAGGGCTTGAACTCACAAACTGTGAGATCATGACCTGAGCTGAAGTCGGATGCTTAACTGACTGAGCCACCCAGGCGCCCCTAAAGATATTTTTACGTTTGTATTTAAAAGTCATTAATTTCCTTTGAAATTCTATGTGCTTTATTTTAGGCACTGAAAAACATTAAACTTGTGTTTGTCAGATTTTACATTTCTTGTTTTTCCACTGAATTATCAGAGCCACATTATAATGTCCTATTCTCTTTTCAGATGTGGCATGTCTACTGTTTAGGCTACCAGAGACTTTAATTTTCATATTTCATGAAATTTCTACGTACTTGGTTTTCATTTTTTTCTTTTATTAATTTTATGTGTGAGAGAGAGAGGCAGAGAGAGTGACAGAGAGAATCCCAAGCAGGTTCTGCGCTGTGAGCGCAGAGCCCAACTGGGGGCTTGATCTCATGAATTGTGACATCATAACCTGAGCGAAAACTAAGAGTCCTATGCCCAACCAACTGAGCCACCCAGGCGCACCTACTTATCCAGTTTTTAAGTCTGTCTTTTTCCATTCTGGTCCTATTCTGCGAGTGTTCGTTTATCTCTTTGAGGCTCTAAACTCAGTAATGTGTTAGTCCTTTTCTGACTGATCTATTAGCTCTGGTTCCTCCTCTTCTCTCTAGAGAATCTCTAGATTCTCCCATGTGTTTTGAAAATTCTGGGCCTTCAGGCCCTTTGGCTCTCCTGGGAGAAGTGGTCATGGAAACTCTTGAATTTGCCTTTCCTGTCTGTTTCACTTTCACTTCTGCCCGGGCCCTGCAGGGGGCACTGTTCCCAAGCCAGTGTTCAGGAGTAGTTCTCTGGGCGGGCTTCTGGAAAGCCTGTGTGCATAGGGTTCTACACTAAAGCATGATTTAAGACTCTGCTCTCATCCCCGAATGAGCAGTCTGCTCTAGGGTTGTTATCATGCTGTGTTTCAACTCCCGTCTGTGTGTGCAGAGCCCATTTCCAAACACCTCTCCCCTGCCCCCCTCCCCGCTCCCGTAGTTGGCCACAATGCCTTCCCTGTAGAGATTTAAAATTCCAGTCCACATGGCATTTGTCTGCCCAGTACTCCAAGGGCTCCAGCATTTCAGCCCCCACTCATCACTCTGGCTGGGAGTTTCTTCTGTTTCTGGCACACTGAAATGCCCTTTGTTGTTTTTTATGCTTAGTATGTGTTTTAATGTGGTTTTTGTTTTCATTGTATTTTATCCAGCATTTATATGTAACCGGGGACTGAGAGGAGAGCTGTGTAGCGCCTATCTGTCCTGCCCAGACGTAGTAGATTTGTTTGTCAAACAAAACTGGAATCTTGTCATTCCTCGGCTTATATCCTTTAATCTGCGTGAATGTTAGGTTCCTAAAGGCAGGAAGCTTGTCTCTCTTGTTACTGGTTTTCTACAAACCTAGAAGAGTATATAATAGGGACTTAATAGATAAGGTTTAAGTGAATTAAATACATTATTCCCCACCACGTTTCGGTTAAAGACCAACACAGGGAACAGGGTCTGTGGTCAGCCTGGCCTGGCTTGGACACAGCCTCGTCCTTGCGTGATTTGGCCAATGCTGCCCCAAGGTCAGCTCTTCTTGTCAGTTCGTATTTATGCTCCCTGCTCTCTCATCCTATTTACCAAATCAGGGCTGGATGTCAGCCTGAAAGAGCTTGAAATCAAAATGCTAGCCATAAATTTCAGTCACTTTTCCCCTTTGTTTGAATGCTACTAACATGATAGGAGCAATAAATATAATCCTACATGGTTGACTAGTTATATTCCCTAAACTCTAAAATGAATACAGGCAAAGGATTGGGGAGTTACTGAATTCTGTTTATCTTTACTTAAAAAGGAACACAGCTCAAAACGCCCCTGCTTTAACATTCACAGTATCTTAATTAACTGTGTTTTTATAACTTGAATTGTGTGTGTGCACTCATGTGTTTATGTGTTTATATACACACACAGCTTATTTATTTAGTTGGTATATTTCTGGAGCAGTGTTCAAAACTTTGTGTTCCTCCTGTAAGTTCCTCATGAGTAAATGTATTTTTTAAATATTTATTTGATAGAGAAAATGGGGGAGCAGCAGAGAGAGAGGAAGAGAGACAATCCCAAGCAGGCTCTGTGCTGTCAGTGCAAAGCCCAACATGGGGCTCGACCCCATGAACTATGAGATCATGACCTGAGCTGAAGTTAAGAGTCAGACACTCAACCACCCAAGCCACCCAGGCACCCCCAGCCGTGAGTCAATATTTATATATTCACATATTTGAAGAAAAGGTCAGCTATCTAACTGGCAAACTAAAATATAACAAAAGATAGAAGAGAAAAAGCATAAATTCATTTATATCTGACTATTGTTCAGTGTGTTCATGGAAATGTATACTTCAGAGCTTTCTAATCACAGCCTTTTTTGGTAAAATGTGTCCTTTACTTGTGCCGAACTGACATGTTTCATCTTCAAGGTTAGAAATGATGCAAAGGGGAAGAAATGTGCTATTCCAGAAGCACCATTTTATAACATGGTTAAAAACAAGTACTTGGTCCTACTCAAGTCATTTTGTGCATTAATGACTGATCTTTGAATTAGACTTGCCTTCACTAGGGTCTTCAAGATCACAGGTGTTTTGCCTGAAATGATCCAGACCTCTACACGTTGCTTACGTGTTTTCCTCCCTTCCTCATCCACTCTCCCTTTCTTTCCATCAATCCAGGCAGGAGAAAAATGTAGATAATTAGCAGATGGCAAAATGCAAAATGGGTAGGCAATCCACAGACCAAATCATCTGGATATATCTAAGTGTTACCCCTTAATCTAAGTTTAACATAATTTGACCAATAAATTTCATAAGTATCTCTTAAGTGTTTTCTTGTACTCAAAGTAAATGTAAATTTCAAAATGCGTAACATCAAATTTTTCATATTGAGATGTACATAAGAACAGAGACCCTACTGTCTCTCCCCTACTCATGCCTGCTCTAGTCTTACCCTGCTGTGGGTGGATTATAGGCCATTTTGTATCCTGTTCTACTTCTTACTGGTATTTAAACATTTCAATCAAATCCGACTTTCAGACTTTGAGGTTGGGTTGCCTTTGGTTGAGTTGGAATGGGTTACCTTGGGTTAAACCTTTCAGGTGATAATGTTGTGCCATCTGGTGGAAATTTAGTGTTTTTCAGGCCGAGGCAAATGGCATTTCTCTGATCCATGTATTCCTGACTCTTAGTCACAAGAAGATTCTGATAGATTTTATAAAAACAAAGTGAGCTGAGGCCAATGTCCATTCTATCAACTCTAGCTGTTCAGTATTTTCCCAAAAGAAATCTTTGCATTGGTAACCCTCCCAAGTTAAAAAAAAAAAAAAAAAAAAAGGCAAATAAAATCTCAAAGCTAAATTTACATTCTATGAACTGGTGGCAAATGAACATGTTTTTCTCCCTTAAATCTGCCTTTCCCAAACAAGTTTGTGTGTTCATTAAAAAGAAAGCTTCACAAAGTTTTCACAAACAGCATTCTCTTTTGGTGTAATATGCAGAGTGCAGGCATAAGCCTATCATCTGAAACTAAGGGTAAAACTGTCTAATGTTTTCTCTGTATTTAGAGGATACTAATTGCGTAGACTCTCACTGGTGGGAAGTTACTTTCTTTACTGGAACTAACACATAAGTTCCGGATTGTATTCAAGAACAACATGATGATACTATATAGTTTATTAATTGTCTTTTCCATGCAACACCATTCAGTGAGGGATTCCTGGGGAATTTATTAAAAAATTAATAAATTTTTTATTCTCAGTTGGTTAAGCATCGGACTTTGGCTCAGGTGGTGATCTCATGGTCCGTGAGTTTGAGCCCTATGTTGGGCTTTGTGCTGACAGCTCAGAGCCTGGAGCCTGCTTCAGATTCTGTGTCTCCCTCTCTCTCTCTGCCCCTTCTCTGCTCACTCTCTCTCTTCCTCAAAAAAAATTTTTAAAACATTAATACTTTTTTTGGTTATTTCTTTCCCTCATTTCAGATTAGAATCTCCCACACGGAGTCTAAGCATGGATGCCCCAAAAGGTGTTCATATTAAAGCTCATGCTGGGAAAATCGAGGCCCTTTCTCAAATGGATATCGTTTTGCAAAGTGGTGATGGAATGGTGAGTTCAGTGTATCAGCTTCTGTTCTATGTCCTGATGATCCTCACATCCATTAAGGTATTGTTAAATTTATGGTGGTTTGTAAAGACATTGAAAAGAAGGCAAAAGACAATATGGCATTGCAAAAAGGGCCAAGAAAGGTTAGAATTATTCTGTACTGGACCAAGACATCATTCTTTGCCTGGTATCTGTGCTCTCCAGTCTCTTGTTATTTTCATCTTGGAAAGAATAGTGCAGACGTTCAGAGCTGACAGAGAATATCAATTCTGCCATTTCCTACTGATCCAGCTTCTCAAAATGGCGGCCACTGGGAGTTCCTATAAATGACAGCCATCATCAGTTGCTGCCTAGAGCACTATGCTTTCTCACACCAAATTAAGTTTACGTGAAAGTTAAATATGAAAAACAAGAGCTTTGAAAATTAGCCACAATAAGGATGAAATCTGGAACTTCAAGTCCAGAAATAAAACATCACTGATACAAGCCAAAGTTCATAATGGGGTAGTTTAACGCATGCTACTCCATATTGATTGGCCTAGGACCAGATCAGTTCACAGGTTACCTGTTTCAGTTCAGGAACGTTAACAGGCTTCTCCAGACCTGGACCTATGTTCTCATTTGTCAACTAGGGAAAATAATATTTGCTTACCAATGTCACAGTGCTGTACAATACCAATGTGAGAATATGGGGGACATTTGAAAATTATATTAATTTAATATTAACAGGAAGGTACAGTTGAAGTGGCAGATGTAGACCATGAGAGGCAGCTCAGGTGTGTGGACAGGACCTGTCCAATGACAGCCTGCTAGGAGACTCGAAAAGTCACCTGGTGAAGCCCCTTTAAGTTGTAACTTAAAACGTTACGATGTCAGGAGCAGATAAATGCAAAAATGGAAGCAAAGGATTCTGGACTACATCATAATGTCACTACATACTTAAAAGGCTTGACCTTGAAAACTATATACTAATTTTAATTTTGAAATAATACCACTTATTTCCATCAATGTAGTGTCATGTTTATAGTAGCATGGCGCCCAACTCATAATTAAAGTTGATATTCCTTATCCCAGGGAGCTAGTTCAAAGGGAGGAGATGTCTGGCCTCCCTCAAGATATATTCCCATAAAGACAAAGGAAGATGAGCAAGGAACTGGTATGGAAATGACCAGTGACTAGAGTTTGCTAAAAGAGCAGGAAAAAAATAACTAGGGAAAAAAAAAAACCCACCACCAATTAGCCACAAGAAAAGAGAGCAGAAAAGCCAACAAGGAGAAGCAAAAGCACATTAGGTAAAATCAGGTACCTACAGAACCCAAAGCACTGGACAATAGCGTTACAAGACACGTTTCATTTCTTTTACTCTGACATTGTCCCAGACCACACGGTAAAGCTTTGCCTCTAATACTGTTTTACCCACTGCTTCACATGGAAGTGCTCAGCTTCCCGAGAGAGGGTACAGACTGCAGGCAACAGCCGGCCACCCAGGTGGCTCAGTGAAGCATCCAACTTTTGGTTTCAGTTCAGGTCATGATCTCACGGTCATGAGTTTGAGCCCCACATCAGGCTCTGCACTTTCAATGAAGAGCCTGCTTGGGATTCTCTTTTTTCCTCCCTTTCCGCCCCTCCCACCCTCTCTCTCTCTCAATAAATAAATAAAATTTTTAAAAAGTTAAAAAAATAAGATTGGCATTCATGGATGAGAGTATGTAAATAAAGGAAGAGTCCAACTTTGTTTGCAAGGAAGAACATTATACCCACTCATGAGATACTTTAATTCCACCAAGTGAGTGCCCTGGAATGGGTAAGATTGGACTACTCAGTGTGAGGGCTCTTCTTTCCTTCGTTACCAGATTTTTCTCAATAATGGCCATTTGTTTACATTTCAGTTTAACTAAACTAGAATAGGAGCAAAAACCCTAATAGCTTTTAATTCACTTTTAGTTGGCGTTAATCTGTGTGTCTGTAGCTTCCCCACATCTACATGAAGGCAGTAGAGTTTCAAAGGATAGTTTAGAATCTAGGGAAATGGTTGGTGGCTAATAGTGTCTTCTAGGAAAACAAAATCAGCAGAAATCGCAACATTCACAGGTAAAAATTGTGAAGGGGACACCTGGGTGATTTAGTCGGTGATAGCATCTGACTTCAGCTCAAGTCATGATCTCATGGCTCGTGAGTTCGGGCCCCACATCAGGCTCTGTGCTGACAGCTCAGAGCCTGGAGCCTACTTCTGATTCTGTGTTTTCCTCTCTCTTCCTCTCTCTGCCCCTCCCCTGCTCATGCTCTGTCTGTCTGTCTCTCTCTCTCTGTCTGTCTCTCCCTCTCTCTCTCAAAAATAAGTAAAACACTAAAAAAAAATCTTTTTAGTTGTCAAGATAAATTTATTTCTGTGGTAAAGAAGGTGATTTGGCATAAAGTCAAAATAGATCACAAGATAAATATGCATTGGCAAAACAGTCTTTTTCAGATAATTCTAAAAGATTGAGGAGTAGTGCCTCATAAATATTCCTAGCTCAACTAGCACAATGGGTTAAAAAAAAAAGACTTCCCTCCGATTTGGAGGAGGAATTATTAAGCCCCTGCCTGAATGTAAAATAGAAATATGCTTTAAAAGAATCTGATTATAATATGACTTAAGTCAGGTGCCCTGCTTCGTTTTTCAATGCAGAGAAGAAACGAATCTGGAGATCTGAGTTTCACACTATTGTGCTCATCCCACTGGACCACTTCACTTCATCTCGTTTTTGCCCAAACAGGTTGTGCTTGATGCTGAAACCGTGTGTTTACCCAAGTTGGTTCAGGGGACTCGGGGCTCTCCCGGCAGCTCTCAAGAACTCTATGAAATTTGCGTGTGTCCAGATGGGAAGCTCTACCTGTCCGTGGCCGGCATGGGTACCACGTGCCACGAAAACAGCCACGTCTGTCTCTAAACCACCTGCGTCTTCTACAGAACACCTGCATCACGTCAGTGAGCTTACCGTACCAACCTCAAGCCTTCACACTAAGTGACTTGACATTCTATAAAACCAAGATGGTGGATGGGAAGTTGGAGGACAGAAAAGTGTGCCAATGAACGTGTTGTGATGAAACTATACGGTCTCAGAATGGTCTGTTCTTCTTAGACACAGAAGTCTAGCCAGAGCAAAACAAGAAATGTTTATTCCACTACATTTATGTTCCATCAGAACCCTTGTGACTTTTCTTTCTTGTAGATAATCTACAATGAAATACTGAATTGCTGTTAATTTATGCTGTTTAGTGGTGAATATCTAATTCCCCATGGAGGCAGCATTGGTCTACATGCCCCCAGAAGTCAATGTGGTGTTCCCATGACATCACTCAAACCCACACTCTTAAGGCAAAGTGTATCAGGTCTCACAAGAAAATCTTCAGGTTTTGAGGGGACTTAGGTCGATCTGATTTTCAACATGTAGTCAAAGGAATAAACTACACAAAATTAATCATGTTTTCTTTATATCTATAGTCAATAAGCAATAAAAATCAGCCTACATTTTCACAAACTTCAGTCTGTCTTCCTTTAATCCACACGTCGACATTCTGAGGTAGGTATCATTTCCCCCCGAGTTACTGGTGATTAAAGAAAGGTTCAGATAGGACAAGTCAGAAGGTCATACAGTAGCTAGTAAAATTAAACTGAAATGTGACCCTACCTGTGAACAGTTGTTCTTACTCTCAAAAACTCTGGCATATTGTCTCATTCCATCCAAATTCCAGCCTACCTGATAATTGTGTAAATGGGATAATACCCATTTGACACGTGAAGTCCGAAGCATCAAAGAACTAGGGGGTGGCGGGACTCATCACTGCCCAGTGGTGTATTTACCTCTTACACAGTAGTGACGGACTGGCTGTTACTTCACAGAATCAGACTCTCTTCAGTTTTGAAGATACGTTTAATATCAAACAGGACATGCTGAGCCTACGAAAACAGGCTAGCTTTGTGTGCGTCACTCACTTGTTAAATGCCAGTCACAGAGTGGTGGGTTTTTGGTCTTTGTAGGTTTTTGTATTGCTTTGTGTTTTACCAGTTGTTAGAATCTCCAAGTTGCACCAGATGTGGTAGGACCACATTTATAGGACTTGTCACTATAAACACAAGTTCAGATTCATTTTCTGCGGTCTCAGAACTGAAAGCAGAAAAGTGAACCCGGTTTCTAATGTTTTAACAAGGTATTCATCTAGCAGTGTAGCCCACTTCTGACAGATCCTAGATTTTCAAACTGGTATGTGCATAAAAACATGACATTACAGAGTAAACATTAGGCGTGTCCTGGGCAGGTAAGAGCAAACTTGACTAGGGGTGCCTGGGTAGCTCTGTCGGTTGAGCATCCAACTCTTGCTTTTGGCTTAGGTCATGATCCCAAGGTCATGGGATTCAGCCCCAAGTCAGGCTTCACACTGAATGTGGATTCTGTCTCTCTCTCTCTCTCCCTCTGACCCTCTCCTCACTCTTTCCTCTCTCCTTCTGCCTGTCCCCCATTTGCTTGCTCTCTCTCTCAAATTTAAAAACAAAAAAAGCAAACTCAACTCTAAAGTTTCATAGGGGGTGGGTGGTTTTAGATTATAAATTGGTGTTCACCTTTTCCATTAAGTCCTGATTTTTTAAGTTAATATCTGCTTTCTTGCTACAACATTCCTCCTGTCATAGTAAATAGCGTTGCTTATTTTGTTTCGTCATATATACTCTCTTGCTCCACGTTTGTGCAAAACATGTCTTCAAGCTCGGTTGACACAGGTCAAGAAAAACAAGGAGAAAATAGGGGGGGAGGTAGAACCCTTTCAATAAAAGACATAGACTTTTTTTTTCTACTCCTTTGCTATTTGGAATCATCATGAAAGAAATTGTAATGGACAGATAGCTGCATTCTCCATAGTGATAAGGAATTTATCCTTGTTTAGAATCCAAACGTTTTACATAGGCTGTATTCTAAACTATTACATAAACTCATCTTTTTGAAGACATTGTGTTCATGACGATGAACCTGCCTCATGAACATACCTGATGAGCTCTGTACACTGATACTCCTACATACCACATGGCTTTGGCCACTGAGTGTTGCTATTTGAGTGGCCTCAAAAATAGCCCTTCTTTTTCAATTTCCAAACCAGCTAAGTAGACACAAGTCAGAAAAGTGAAGATCAAAATGTTAACTTTAATAGTAAAAATAAGTCTGATTTGCAGCAAAATGGACTCACTAAGACTGGACAGCTACATATCATAGGAGGGAAGCTCTCCAGCCCCGGCAGGACTGGGGGCAGGACTCTGGCAGCTCACCATGCAGAGGGCAGACCGAGGCACCTGTTTCTCAATGTAACCAAGTTCAAAGAGGAAGGGGCCAGCTACACATGCACGGGTCTTTCCCCCTGATCCACCCACCAGGTTCATCTCCACAGCTTTGGGGGTCAGCGGAGAGCAGAGCTGTTCCGAAAGGCAGAGCCAGCCCCTCACGTGAAGGCTGGTGTGCTTTATATAGTTTTTTTGCCCCTTCCTTCCCTGATTTCAAACACCACGTCTCCTTCAGTTTGCCGTTTGCCCTGTCTTAAATTCCACTTCAGACTTGCTATGGTTTCAAAACCACATAAATGCTTGTTATCAGGTGTGAGCCTGCAGGTAGAATAGGTGGATCTAAAGGCACCACTAAGTAAAGATCCATTTTTAACTGTAGAGAAGGTGAAACTTCAATTTTGTCTTCTTAGATCCCAGCTTTGTGATAATGCTTATTTTTAAATAAAATCTAAGTCTGGCTTTAACATATAAGTAGACTAGCTTCCTAACCGCAAGCAGATCATTCTCACTGGTCTCTACCAGGATGGAACATGCATTTTCACGCCTCGGACACCTACCCTAATGCCTGCAAATAGTGCTTAGGGGGTGTTTCTGAATGAATGAATGAATGAATGAATGACACTACTTTCAGCTGTATCTGCTCAAACAAGACAATGGAAAAAACCTTTGGAAGCCGAAGGGTGAGAGGTCTGGCCTGGGTGGGTTGGGGGTGGCAGCGGCTGCCTGCCAGTGGCATCCACATGCCCTCGGGCTTCCTCGCTCGCCAGCCCCCACGATCATGGTCACTTCCTGGAAAGCGCTTTATGTGTCCGTATCTGTGTACCTCCTACCAGTCCTGTTTCTCTGGTAGAAGCCTGTCTAATGCATGACTGATGGGAACTTTCTCGAATTGCTCTTCTCTCCCAGCACTACGAATGTTATCCTTGAGCTCGGCAGAACATTGGAAGTTTGGAAGAGGTCAACTGGCACTAACGGAAGAGAATCCCACATCAAAGCCATGCGCCCCTCTTTATTAAAACTATTTGCACCTTTTGCCAGCATCATTCTTGGGATCTCGGCATTCCCCCCACTCTCCCAGCTGCCTTGGAAACTAACTGGACTGAGTTACCAGAGGAAGCTGTGAACGGCTCAGCCAGCCGGCAGGGGGTGCTTTCACCCCTCACTCATCCAGCAGCACCCAACATGCCCGTCTCCTTCCTGGACCGCAACTGCTGCACACACAGGCTGAGTGGCCGGTTTCCTTTTAGTAAGAAAAGGCAAAATAGGGGGAAAGCATAAAATAATAAAATACAAAAATTAGTTCACATCAAAAATTCCCTAACCCTCAATTTCAAAGTCCAAGAAGCTCCAAAAATCCAAACACTTTCCAAATATGTCTGCTGCAAACCACTGGTGGCAAGACCTGACCTAAATGAAGGCGAGGTGATTTATCACGTCTGTGTATTCAAGTTAGTGTGAGTGTCCGTAGGCTTTACCGCAGAAATGATAATGTGTTTGATTCAAGAGTGCTACCCAACCCCAATGGGAATGCCTGTAAAAACGTTCTAAAATCCAAATTCTGAAATAGATCTGGATCCAAGGGTTTTGTATAAGGGATTACGGATGTATATATTTTTCTTAAGCATAGAAAAAAACCCCAACAAAACCCCAACTACCTCAACTAGCACAATGGCCAGACAAGGTTTTCTATGTAAATTTTAATATCAAAAAAAGTAAAATATGTTCCTGATTCTAAATCTGAGTTTCAACAGAGCAAGTTCTTCTCAAAACAGTCCAGACGGCTAGCGATCCAGAATTTGCTAAACCCCACAACAGAAAACTCTTAGCCCTGGCCTACCTGGCTTTGAAAACCTGTGCCTCAGGTATAATGCTGAAAATCTTCTGTCAGGGCTCAAGTGTACATTAGCCCCAGACATGTGGCCCTCTGCTGGGTCAAGGTGAATGTCAGTTCAGCCTCTACCTATGGAAGAACCTTATTTACTGTATCCACGTAGACAGTATATCCATGTATATCCAAATATACATATGTATACAAATATATACACCCCTACCATCTGAATCAGCTAATCTTCTTCCCTAAAAAGGAAAAGCAAACTCTTAATGAAACCAATGAGCATGTAATAAAACCCAATGTACAAGTACTTTATATTCAATCATAAAAAAGAGCCTACTAAAATTCCAATATAAAATGTAATTTTAAAAATCCATCCTAAATATTTCCAGTAAACACACATAGATGCACATATCAAAACTTTAGAGAGGAAGATACTAAGTTTGATGTTCAGGGAATACCAGTTACAATAATTTCTTATGTACATTTGCTTTATTAAAAGTATGGCACTTAATATAATAGCAGAAATAATGACATAGCTTCACATCCAGAAGCGTTACAATAATGGAGGCACACACATTCCTTATTACCAATAAAAGTAAAAAAGTTTTAATATGTTCCATAAGCCCTTAATTGCAGAAAATATTATATTTAGCGTCATTTACAGCCGGCACACTTATATGTACTAATTGTCATCACCTCTCTTTTACATTCTGCCAAAGGAATATGCCAAAGTAAATACAGTAGAGGACACTCAAGCATGAGAAAAATCCAATGTCAGTTCCGAATCATTCATGGGGAAAACACAGTAAACTGTTAGGAAGTACTGGATACTGTCACAATGATTTTACTTTTCTCTAATGTCTTCCAAAGTAAAACCCAAGGAACTCCACTAAGTGCCATGTGGAAAGAAAAGCTTTGTTTTAACCACAGCACCTTTAGACAACAAAAGATTGCATCATGTTCTGTCACGCTCTATAAATTATGATACCTGTGGAAAATATGTACAAACAGAAAGCGAATGTTCTAACAGTTGGGAAGTGTCGTTTCGGTGAGCAGTCTTTGGACGCAATATTAACACCTGGTGATAGAGCTGCCACCGTTCCGAGTTTTCCTTAACGGCTTTTTCATGAAATAGAAAGCCTGTAAACATAAGGTGTAAAAAAAAAAAAAAAACCACTTAAAAGACGTAAAGTGTACTCCACGCACCCTAGGAAGTACTCTCTGCATCCTCTTAATCAAGTAATATTCAGGATTAAAATACTGTACCACTTTTTAAATGTACTGAGTATTTAAGATGTAAAATTGCAACAAATTCATAATCAGAGCCAGCTGATAATAATGCATCCAAAAGAGGATCCAATTAAAGAAACAATCACTCCAAAGACTTGATTCCCCTTATTTGCTGAAACCAACGAGATGTCCAGGGTTTACCGCCTTCAAAACACCACGTTAAAGACATAAAAGTTAACTCCATCCTGACCACGGACATACACAGACTCTCATCAGACAAGCGCTAAGCTTTGGTTACATAAAGTGCGGTTCAATATTGTGCCCTCCTAGCCTTTCAAATACGTCTATCGATTCTGCAGCTCACCATCTTCACAATGATTTTCTTTTAAAGTCGGTTACAGTCCTCTGTTGATATGCATGTTAACGGCAACTCCAAAGTTCTTCCCAAACAATCTGCAATGTGCTTTACAATTCTTAACTTACTAACGGACAATAAAGCCTAAGGACGTACAGCATTCACACTTGTGCTTCGACACAGTCAAGGTCTGGCTCTGCTTTTTTTTTTTTTCTCTGAATACCTTCACACTTTCTGTTGTATAAAATTTTCAAGTTTTATGATGATACAGGCAGTACATTCCATCACCCTCATAGCAACCTCAGAAGTGAACCTGTCATTTGGGATCTGTGGGAAAGGAAGCAGATCAGGGTACCTTGTTTTTAAACTGTCCACACCATAGGCCTCCAGTGTGTGGACATCATTTGTCAGTCCTTCAAGCTGCTGACTGTATTCCTCTATTTTCTGTGCAAGTGCGGTGGGCTTTACGTCTTTATCGGATTTCCCTCTCACAGCATAGTCAGCGGCGATCAAAGCTAACTTGGTAGAGAGGTGACATTTAAAGCACACCCATTCATTAGCGTTTTTATGGAGGTCGTTCCTGGCAGCCGAAAAATTTGCTCTGGCCTGTCTTAACCATCTACGTGCTTCAACGGGATTGCCAACTGACTTGAAAGTGGGAGGAACAAAGAACCTTTGAGAGTAAGTCTGTCCAGCTGAAGGTGTGCTTTTTTCTTTATTTTGCTGTTGCCTTTCAGATTTATGGCTCGTTGCCTCTTGATTCCACGAAGTATAAAATCTCTGAAACGAGTACTTGTCCGACTGAAATCGGGATGCTGAGGTTGAAAATGTTCGCCTTGAGGCTCTGTCTGCATTTTGGTCTAGAAAAGCCTGCTTCTCTAGTCTGTTGATTTCGTTCTGCAAATGCTTAAAAACTTCATTAGCAATGTCATGGTTCTCTGGATTTTTGTCAGGGTGCCACTTCAAATACAACCGCCTAATAATCTTTTTCCTTTCTGATTCTGGAAGCTTCCACGCTTGCTCCACCACGGATGTCACTTCTTTTAAAATTTCTGGCAAAGAATTCACCTTGAGTTTTTTGGGGGACTGATGCTTTGAGGATGAGGTCTTCTGGCTTTCTCTGCCCGAGAAAAGAGGAGGAATGCTTCGCAGACCAGGGGCTAGGAATTCGGTAGGGCTGGTCGGTGTAGAAGGGGCACTGTCTCTGCTTTGAGAGCTTTCCTCGGGCCTTGAAAACTTATAGAGATCGAGAGAGCTAACTATTTTATATTCGCTGTAACCAATATCAATCTGATATATCTTTCCCAGAAAACTAGAATTATCAGCATCTTCTCTCTCAACTTCTTGTACGATAATTGCGTACGTGTACGTTGGCTGGTATGATCCATAGATATCACCACCTTCAGCATCCACAAGGTACCCAACATACTCTCCCGGGTAAAAAACATTCATGGGATCCATAAGCAGAGTATAATGGATTTCAGCAGGTATTGGAGTGCCAGGCATTGGAAGTTCAAGTTTTGATGGTTCTGAAGAGTCATATTTTACCCCTAAACTGTCAAGTTTCTCACTGATCCTGTAAATATCATTGCATCCTAGCATAGCAATTAAATACGAAGTATCAGAGATCAGGTTGTCTGTCGCGGACTTCAGCGTCATTGCCAATGCTAACAGGAAATTAATGTCCTTGCTGTCTGAATGCTGTATGTATAGCAGAATGACTGCGTTGCCAAATCTCTTCAAAAAAGCAAAAGTTTCACTCCTGCTGTGGGGTATAGGGTTAAAACCTTTAACCCTTAGTGTGGTTTGAAGCTTTTCAAAACAGGACACTTTCAATCCTTCTCTTAGGGCTTTGCAAAGTCTTATGGCTTTTTCTTCATTGGCCAGGAAAGCATTATCATTTTCATGCTTCATAATTCTAATTAGTCCTGTGATGAACTGTTCCGAAGACAAGAGCAGCTGCAACCTGCCCTGAAGAGAACACAATGCTCCAAACTGACAAACTTTGGGAGTCTCTTCATCTAGCTGTTCTTCAAGTATACTGCTCAGTAAACGAGGTCTAAGTTTTTGAGGAAAGAGCATTATCAATTTAGTATGGAAGCCATGGTCCTTCCCTAAGTAGCACTGGCTAAGGTCAACCAACATCTGCACGCCGATATTCCCCTGGATTCTACTTTTGTAATGTGGAGCGTCATCGAACACTAAGATGCTCGACTTCACCAGTCTGCCATCCTGGCTTGGAAGGTAAAGCGCAAGGTCTCGTACATTCTCGAGATCACTCCTCACCTTGACCGAATCATTTTGCAGACTCTTGAACAAGCCGGAAACTACTCTCTTAACTGTGCGCATTTCATTAGGATCCAACTGTTTTCCTTCAGAATTTTTGAAAATGCGGCTCAACACTTCAACATATTGCTTGGTTGAAATAATATCTTCAGTACCCAGGTGTTTGAACAACTGGTGAAATGTGCCAAGTTCTAATGGTAGCTTGTACAAGTAAGGTTTAAAATCAGATTCATATTCTAGATTTATCACTACTTCCTCAGGCTTCAGGAGTTTCCAACCATCTTCCACCATCACAAAAGCAACACCCCGCAGCTGAAACCGAAACTCCCTTTTCTCTGCACTGAGAAATTCATATATGCTCCTTAAGACCTTTGCTCTAGTTTTTACCATCTCTTCATCCAAAGTTGTTATGTTGCATATGTTTCTGCAGTTATTAATGACCTTATCAAGAGGAGGATCCAGGTTAACATTAAGCATACTTAAAACCTGTTCGAGCTGTTCTTGTGGACCAAGGTCACTGCCTTCTTGTTCTCTGATACTCAAGGGAGTGGCCTTCTCTGGAAGGATAGGGCAGGAGGTCCATAAGAGCTGGAGCACATCACACTGCTTGAATTTAGGGTTTACTTGTGCTCCATTGAACTTTATGAGAGGGAGTGTTCCATTGACCTCTTGATACTGAGGATGAAATCTAATGAACTCCGCAGGTGCCCGTTCGGGACACAGGAATGGTATTAGAGACAGTTCTTTCAGAAAATTGCCAGATAACAGATCCATTCGTTCTTGGAATATGTGATGAAGAAGGATATCCACTGTATTTTGCAGGGTTTCCTTAGACCAGTTTTCTGTATTGGCTCTCACACTGATTTCCTTAGCAAACTGCAGCAACTGTTGCTGAGAAAGTATATACTTTAGCCCAATGTTTCTCAAGAATTCTACCCAGGAGGTCATAAACGTGGCTTGATTTTTGGGCTTTATAAGCTGTTCCAACTTTTTGAAGAAGTCCTTAGGAATAAACAATTTTTCAGGAAGCATAACTTCAAAAACTCGCACCGTTCTATCATAGAAATGTTTTGCTTGCTTTAGTCGACTGTTAGCATCGTGGATTACCAATAAGCTTTCCAGTTTTTCAAAAAGTTGTTCCTTGATCTCTGACAGTTCCTCAATACTTGATAGCCTATTCTTAAGATATATCAAGTGCTCCAATTTTGCATCATATGAGAGATTTTCAATTTTTGGTAAGAGGTGTTTCAAATATACTTCGAGATCATCCACAGGTACACAGCCAAGCACCTCATAGAGTTCTTTTAAGTGTATTTTTTCTTCAAGAAATGCAGATGACGATGATTGTGTCCATTTGTCCACTTCAGCTGAAGGAATACTTTTGGTGAGTACGTAGCATGTTCCAAATTTTGCGATGCTCATGTAGCGACCACTGATGGATTTGTAGCATGGAAGTGACTTTAAAATTTTTATGTCATCTTGGGACATCAAATGACTGAGATTGCAGTTGAAATACATCAAAAGTGCTTCAAAGTCATTTTCTATTAATTTTTCAGTTCTAAAGGTTGACGTTTGAACCATATAATGTAGGGCCTTTAAAATGCTTGCAGGGCTCTCGATGTTTGCAGTTTGACAGGACAACAGAGGAACGAATGCACTGTCCTTGGAGCAGATTTTGTTCAAAGCAAGCTGAATACAGCCAGCTTTCATGAGAGCATGAAAAACTTTATCACTCTGGGCATTTGGGAAAACTGCAATGTGCATGAGACTCAGAGGAAGCAGAACGTCACCTTCAGGAACCACAAGCTGGTTGGCTGAAACAGTGAACTTCGTTCCCGGAAGCAAAGCCCAGTCCTTCAGGGTGTCGACAACAACATCAAACGTTGGTTGTGTTTCCTCTTGATCTTCCTTCACATTGACAGATTCGCTGATAAAATGCCATGCATTCTTAAGCCAAGACTCACTCGCAAAATTGTCTTTCCACTTTGTACAGTTTTTGGTCTTATATTCACGAGGCAACACAGAAGATAACAAATCAGCAAAGCTGGAGATATCAAACACTTTTGCAACCTTACAGTTCAATAAAATGGTACTGTATTTCAAATATAATGTATTCATGAACAAGTCTTTGCGAGATGGAATCAACTCATGGTACGTTGTTAGAAACTTGGGTCGTTTGGCATCAAAAGTTTGCAAAACACTGTCCAGCGTAATGAGAAGGGGTAGTCCCTCTACTTCAATCTCATTTTCTTCTGCATCCTTGAAACAATAATCCACTAAAAGCTTCAAACTATGAAAAAGCTTTAGGTTAGTCTGTTGGAGACGACAAGGCAGTTTCCCAATATGGCAGTTGGTGTCAGGAGAAGAAAACGTCATTAAAAAAGATCTAACATCAGCGGGGGTGACGTAACTCACAGGAATATCTGCATCTATAAGACAGTGGTATAGGTTGGCAGTTTCATCACAGTTATAAACCAAATTGAAACCAATTTCTAAAAGTAGGTGTTTCAGTCTATAGACATTCTCTGCCACTGTCTTGCGGGTTGTGATGTTATAATCTGCATTCTTCAGGTGTTGCAATTCATCCTGCAGTAAGTTGTCAAAAAAAGGTCTGGTTTTATTTGAAGTAGACATATTAATCCAAGTAATTATAACTGCAGAGTGCAAATCCGAGCCATCGATATTGGGAGCCCGTACAACAGGTAAAAGGCGTTTCATGTCTTCATGAATGCAACTGTAAAGTGCTTTCACTAGACAATATAAATCTGGTTGTAGGTCAAGCCTGTTAACTGGGAAAAATGATAAAAACTTCTTTAAAGTATCCTTCACCACATGAATTGGTGTGTTCTGCAAAACCGATAGTGTTGGGTCAGAACCAGGGAAATAGCGCTTTTTTAGCTGGATTAGTAATTCAACATATGCAGGAGCTATTAATGCTGTCATTAAACTGTTATTCCAATCACTACGAACACCAACTCCATTATCGTCCCGCCACAGGTTTCTCCTGGCTGAGTCCAGAGCAAAATGGCCGTTCACATGAAATGGCAATCCCGTCTCTAAAGAGAGGGGCAAGAAACAGAAGGCCCTGTGGGGTTTTTTATAGTTGTGAGTAATGCAGGCAGCTACTCCGCCACGTGGAAACAGAGTGATATCTTGGTTCTTGTGAGCCGATATAACACTCTTAGACACTTTTTCCATACTTGAAAAACCTGATCGATTACAAATTAGCCATGTGGTAAGATTTCCTTCGGAGTCTTCAGTATCCATAGTATAGGTTATCTGTTGAACTGGTATGTCTTTGAGCTGTCTCTTTTTAGTAACACTATCAATTACAGATGCATGAAATTGTTTCCTTTTCAGTCTGTCCCCATCTGTGATTTTGCCCTTTACAGAATACAGCACATTCAGGGCTCCCGTACCTTTATCTATTTCACAAATAGAAATCTTTTCCATGTGATTAAGAAACATTAAAAGTTCAGCCCCATCTGACCGCAATTTGTCCAAAAGATTCTGGACCATTCTGTCTGATGATGGCACTGAAGAAATTTCTGAAACTTTTGCCATTTCTGCATTACGAAGAGGAAATCTAAACATTGTACAATTATCCAATTTAAAGTGAGTTCCCAAATAAAGATCTAGGACATCTGAGAACTGTGTCCTAAAATCTGCATCCAAATCTCTAAACATGCGTCCAGGACTAACGGATGTGGCTCCTGGTGCGTATCTGGCATGAGGATCAAAGATACACAGGATGTCATTGCCAGAAATAAAAGAAGGGCAGTCAGTGATGTGATACACAGAATTGAATCCTATTCCATACTGTCCAGTTTTACAGGGATTTCCTTCTTTGGTGCCTTTCCCAAGGTTCTGAATTCCTCTGACATCATCTTCTGTGAAAGGTTGGTTGTTGTACACACAAAGTGCTGGGCCCTGCAGGGGGGCCCACTTATCATCAAATATTCTATCAACTGGATGCTGTCTAGGATCAAACACAAAACAGATTTCTGTGGCCTTTGCATCATCAGCATTCTGAAGAAGTTCTTTCAACATTTCCTTTTCGGAAGGGTAGGCATTAAGGATGCTCTTAATTCTGCTGGTCAGCTTTTCTTTCTGCCCAAATTCCGTGCCAAGTGTTGTGAAACAGATATTGGATGCATACCGCTCCAAGGCTTTATGTCGCTTTGGGACGGCTCCTAGTTTTACAGCTACTTCCCTGGGTATATCGGCATGACAGTATTTCACAGTGGTGTCCTTTACTTTTATCCAGGGACAATCATTGTAGCATAAAGATTTGGCAGGGAGAAGCTTGAGATTGGTATCTGGCAGTAATATTTTGCCATAATTCTTCTCACAAAATTCTTGTTTCTTTTCTCGAATGAGACTCCATATTCCTTCGCTAATTATTCGCCGGCAAAGCTGAAAATTCTCTTCTGTTATTTGCTTTGTCCCTTTCTCTTGATCAATAGATTCCAAAACAAGGGCAAAGTCCTCAACAGTAAATGACTGCCTAACACCCACACTTTCAAAAAGCTCACGGAAATTATTTTTGTATTTATTAGGCAGCTGAAAAAGGTATGGTGCTGCCTCAAAATTCAAGTGAAAGGACACTTTTTCTGAGTCAACATATGCATTCTCAACTAGAATGAAGCTAAAGGTCTTTAACTTTTCAATAATTGATATCTTCGTGATTTCATTTTGCATCATTGCATCATGCAGGTATTTGTAGCAAGCATTGGTGATGTTCTCCTGGTACAATGTTATCCCGTCATCAACTGACTTTGCAACTTCTTTCAACTGGTTCACAACCAGATCAACTGTTGGCTTCCTCAGTAATCCCAAAAACTCCTTAACAGCCAATGACACTGAACCACAACCTCTGAAGGAATGCGAGTTTTCATTCAGAATTGGCTGCAAGAGGCAAACGATGTCTTGATGCTCAGCCGTATAAAGGTCAGTTGCTGCAAACATGGTTTCCGGCTTAAAACTATTACCTTTCCAGTGCAAAGAAAATCCTGCGGGCTTCGTCAGAAATGGAAGGAAGGGGATTGTTTGATATTTTGCAGCAAAATCCTTTGCCCTAGGATCCCTTATTTTTAGCTTTTCATCAATGAGACTTAACAGGATGCTACTTCTCAGACAAGCAGAGGCATGGTCACTTTTATTAATTTCAGCCACAGACTGTGCACGTTCCAGCATGTCATCCCATAAGATGTCATCTTTGGCCATACCTAGCTGAACCAGCTTAATCAGAATGATAGGATTAAGGTAATCCTGAGTGGAGCCATAAGGAAACCGTCCATCTTTAGTATCAAATAACTTTGCAACACGTCCTTCAGGGTGGATTAACCTTGAGGGTAAAACTAGGGGATGCCCCTCCAAAGAGCAAGGAATACATGGAGTTACACGAAGAATTCCTGAGAACTCATCGATTTTTTCATTTAGAACAAAATTCATTAAAGGATCTCTGAGTTCTGCTTCAATTTCTTGAATATTTGGGAAAAACACTTCAGAAAAAAACTGCTTCTCTGAAAATGTATTTTCAAGCAGTATCTGTTTGCAGCCAGCTTCTTCAAATCCCGCTTTTACTGAAGAAGGGAGTTCAACGGCACACAGGTTTTTTGAGCCAGTCTTCTTGAGGTATTTCAAAAATATCTTGAAGGCTGCTGGACCAACATCTTTTCTTTTAAGTATAGAGTCATCCAGAAATCGCACGTTCTTCATGGAGACCCATGTAGATCCATCAGAGAAGACTTTGGTCAATTCTTTCCCTTTTCCATGAGCTATGTCTTCATAAAATCCTTGGCAAATTACAGAAAAATCATCATGAACTAATTCAGGATCAGGCCACACTGAGTAGTAAGTATAATCCATTAGCTCCCCGTTAACAGCCAGGTCACGTAGGACACTGAGCGCCTCCAAGTAAGCTTTCACAATAACATGCCTCATGAAGGTGGTATTCCATCGTCCTTTTGTGTCTGTCTTCCAAATTTCTTTTCTGTTTGAGGTAACAGCAAAACACCCATTGATGTGAACTGGCAATCCTGTTTTTATCCGTAGGGGTAAATAACAAAACACTTCTCCCACATGTGGTTTCACAGCCCACTTCTGGTCCTGGATTTCCGACAGCAGAACCCCCACGGCCCCACAGGGAACCAACCCTAGTCTTCGTCCACTTTCATTCAGGGAAAACTTCAGAGCCTCTCCTGTGTCCATGCAGGTACATATCAGCCATGTGGTACACTCTACTGTTTTTTGGGGCAACTCATCTGATGGCTTTTTTGATTGGCCAGACTTCGCCATTTCAAAGAGAGCAGTCAGGTCATCATCTGGACCTCTAAAAAGTGGGGACTGTAAATCAGCAATCCTTCTGAACACGTGGTGAAATTCTTCCACTGTGATCTGAAGAATGCAAGACGACTTTGGTGCATCAGCGGGAAGCTTTTTATTACTGCCACTGCAAGTCTTCATGAGCTTCGCGGCTTCTTTTAAAACGCTTAGGACAGGTGCATTCACTGCTTTGGAAGAGCAGGGGCTTTTTTTAATTATTACTGTATCTTGTGCTAAGCTGGGATTGGTTTCCTCGATTTTCAAGTACTTCAAATACATCGAGTTCACACTCTGAGTGAAAATTATAAGCCTGTGACCACAGAGACTAAATTCATCCACAAGAGCGTAAATGTCTGCTGTGTTATAGCAGGTATTACTAACTTCACTCACTTTCGCTTCCTGTTGAGTTCTAAAGGACAGTCGGAAAAGAGTTCCACTGTAGCTGTAAGGGGCTTCTACAGTCAGAGGCAACTGACAGCCAAATACATCTATAAATGGTTTGAACTGATTAGGAAATTTCCTAAGTCTTTTCTGTTGTTTACTCCAATTAATTTTAATCCCAGGATTAGATTTGTCTTTAATGTGTTTACTGATATGGTTTATGTTTGGATCGAACATTATCATGAATTCTCGACTCATAATGATGGGAATGTCAGTGATGTGGTACACAGAATTAAATCCAAGACCAAATTTTCCAACTTTGTCAACTTCTTCCCTCTTTAAAGATTCTCCTAACCTTGTTATATTCACAAAATCTGAATCTGAGAATTGAGAATTATTGAATGACCAGAGAGCAGGTCCATGGCAAGCCGCCATCCCCGGGTCTAGCAGATTCTCTCGAATGTCCATATTTCTTCGCATATCAATCATGAAACTGCATTCTGTTGCATTTGCATCATCAGCATTTTGAAGTAGTTCTTTAAAAATATCTGACACAGAAGGGTATTCCTCCAGAATATTTTTAATTCTTACGGTAAGTGGCTCCCTCTGACCTGACTGCTCAAATCCCATGTTTTCCGGATTGATCAGTCTTGTGCTAAGGCATGGAACTTTCAGCCATTCTGCAGTTTTCATGGGTATATCCTCATGCACCAGAATGATTGGTTCCACCGAATCTTCCAGTAAGTCATTGAGGTCATCAACTTTGATGTCACAGTAACAGCATTCATGAATTGGCTTCATGATAAGTTTAGAAGGATTTTTGCTATGATGTATAGGAACTGGTGTGTTGGGACTTGCTGGAATCTGATTGCTATAAAGCCACCTGATGATATTCAACATAAGATGAAGATTTTGTTTGCTTTCTTGATCACTGAGGTCTTGGTCACTTTTGAGATATACCTTCTGAATGACCATGGAAATATGATCTGACGTCAACTCCTCTATCGAACCACAGACCTTAAACAGTTGGTGGAATTTTGCCATGGTTTTCGGCACACTGTGCAAATAAGGCTGGAGATCAAGATCATGGAATGGTTTTATCACAGCTTGGGCGAGGGGACAAAATTTTTTGCCAGTCCAAACCCATGGAAATTTTAAAGCTCTGAAAGCATCCTTCCCTTCATTTAAGTGATCGTGCATGAAACCATAAATTTCAAGCAAAATGTGCTGGAACTGGTAGTAGTCTTCATCACTAAAGGTTTTTGAAGAATACCAATCAACAACAATTTTAAAGTGTTTCAAAACTGCACTGATGCTAGGTTTTGTGAAGATGCCCAAAGCCTTTTCCAAGTTAACATGGACACTCTCGACAAGAGGAAGCGACGAGCCAACCAGAATTGCATGGGCGACATCACACATATCTGGTGGGGCACAAAGGTCACAGACATCTCCCTTCCAGACTAAAGAGCCTGGATAGTTTGGGGGCCTTTCCTTGCAAGCTGGAACCCATTTAATTTTCTTCAGGGTCATCTTTCCTTCAGACGACTGTAACAGTGTGTGATTCTTGTTTAAGACAAGTAAGAGGGTTCTGGCTTTCTTTAGAAGAACCTCCTCATTTGGACAAGAACTGGCTTGTAAGGCTTCAATTTTTTTGGCAACTTGCACAACATCAGCTTCTTTGAGGCTGGCTTCATTTTTTAAGCCAATCTGTCTTAAAGAGTGAAGAATATCTGGTGAGGTAAAAGCTGAAGGCGGGAAGCAAGTGTCCTCTTCACTAGCAAAGAGATCCTTTAGTACTTCGAGATCGGGATCAAAGAGCGCCCCGGCTGACACCATCTGTTCCGGTGAAATCTCAATGAATTTTAATGGCACTAACCAATCAAGCACATTTGGATTCTCATTTTTAAGAGAGGACAGATTCTCAAGGGTCCATAACATAAGGTGTGTTAACTCATCGTGTGAATAAAAGGCATTTTCAATATCTTTTAAAATGAGCTTTAAACAACTAGTGGTCTTTAACTTCTCTACTTTCAACATATTTGCCAGGCGGATAGTCGCTTCGTCACTACTGTCTATGACCGAAAGAGAGAGTCGCAGGTCTGGTGGAAGTTTGGCGGTGTGGTGCAAGACCTTACACCCTTTCAGTTTTGTGTAAGACGAGATTCCCTGACCAGATAAATGGTTAATCCGCTTGAATATGGGCAACTCCTGGATTATTCTTTTCTCTTTCTCATTGCTGTCAGTTAAACTCGCTAAAAACTTCCTCAGGGCATCTTTGTGGGTCGGAAGGAGCGAAGCTATCTGATTACACAATTTCTGCAGCGGCAACTTCTCCATTATCTGCAGAACAGCACTTGGTAGTGGCGAGTGAATGTATTTTTTAACAAGTGGATGCTGAATGGAGGCGTCTAGTTTTTTAAGGACAATCCCTCCGAGTTTTTGTACGACATCTGCCAAAAACTCAGGCAGCTGCGCTTCGGATGCGTCATCTAAAATGACGGATGATGGAATCCTGAGTCGAATGAGCTCTACACACACCTGACCTTCTTCTAGCGCAGTTCTAGGGATAAGGGGCAGTTCGTCAAATAAAGTCAGATCCTCTGAAAAATGGATATAGAGATTCTTCCAAACCATTTTAAGCCATGAAATAGATGGGTGATTTTTGTCTTCGTCAAAAGGATACCACTGAACGATCAACTCTCTGCCAGGCCAGAATGTGTTTGTTACTTCCTTGAGAAGCCGTGCAAATCGCTCTGGATTTAGAAGCTGCAGCTGGGTACATGGTCTTCCTGTAAATCACACACAGACACGTTATAAATACAAATTACTCTTAACTTATTTTGCTTTCTATTCTTGCAGATTACATGGTACTACGAAGCCATCTTTAGAAGGGTTAAGCACACCATAAAAGGCAAACATTCAGCATAACTGGGCTAAAACAGGTTTTACATAACAGACAGTCTACAGAGATGCTTGTATTTAGGGGAGAAGTAATTCTCTTTTAAATAAATATATAAAATGCATTTACATGCAGCTTTAAAATTATCCTATGTTCCACAAGTGAAATCAACATGGAAAATAATTTTCAGTGGTTATCTGTCCACAAATAAAAGCATCAAGGAAAATGTGGAGAAAGCATAAATAGGGACCATTCTGTTTAAGGGTAAATAAGTAAGTAAACACAATACAAATTTCCTTTCCTCGTGTCTCCAGGAGCTGCTCAGGACAGAGGGAGGGGCATGGGAGTGGAGTCCCAGTCTCAGGAGATCAGCAGTCTCTGAAGCTGAGGCAGTGAGGAGACTTCCAGAGTTTCCTTTCACGACTAACAAGATGCCTAAGGTAGGTGTCACTTAATCTTTTGAGGCCCTGAATTCTCTCATCTGGAAAAAGGATGGGGATGAGGTCCTACGTCCCCAGACTGCTCCATTTACATGCACAAGCATAGACCACATTCCCAACTTTCCCAAAGTAGCATCTACCTCGGGCTACTTCTTACTGATGAAGGTGTACTCTTCAGAGTCCTGTGGCTTTGCAGACATGTTTTGGGGACAAGCCAGGAGAGAAGCTGGGCACTGCTGTGAAGGCAGGGCTGTCCCCCACCAGGTGGCTCTACTCTGAGGTGGTTTATAAATAAGACTAATGAGATTACTGTCTAGGGAAAAAGATGTTTGGATGTTTGCTGATATTGAACCACAGGTCCCAAAAATACCATTCTAGCTTGTAAGTGGCTTGTGCATTTAGTGCATTCAGTGTGTCACAGAATTTATAACACCAATAGGAAGAAATGTTTAAATAACACTGTATACCTATAAGTATGTTAACCTATATAGGGAGACAAAAGAAATCTCAAATTCAATCTTCTGGAAAACTAACAATCTCCTTCCGATGTACATAACATTTCCAGACTCTTTTAAAAGACTAACTTTGGAAAAAGTTATAAAAGAGGGCACACCTCAAGCCCCTTGAAACTCTATCACTGTGTTTTAACCAAGAAAGGACACCCTTATCTCACCTCAGGAGATGACTTTTACCAAAAACTTATCTTTCATGTTACAAGAAAGAAGCCATTTTAAAATTACTACCACAGAAATTTAAGTGAGGGCACAGTTTTGCAACTTTTGGAAGACGTCAATACCCCAATTCTGAATCCTTTCAGTTCCTGGATTGTGTGATTTAGGGCAAGTCAAGCAGTTACACTTAAGAAATCACACAATCTTGTCGGCAGTCTGACTAGCATAGCCTCCTTGATCTATGTGCCCCATTAAAATATATTTTGTATTAATTAGGTTGTAGTAACAATGTTCTTAAAAAAACTTTACTGAATTAATAGACTACCCGAGGCAAGGATATTATTGCAAAGATACAAAAGAGTTAGAAATTAAAATTCAGAACACTCTGAAAACAAAACATTAAATATGCATCACACTGTTCTGTGTTAATAGTAGTCACGTGGCGTGCATTTTGTAGATAATCCTATCTAGTATCCTGTTCAAAACTGGCAATTTATAAAACATATACCCACCTTCAGGGAAATAAGCTAATATTAACATTAAATAAAATGCCAACAAAACACCCACACCACATATAACATGCAACTAACACACCAGCCATGCTCAACTGAAAAAAAAAGTAAGAGAAAATAAAGGAGAGAGAAAATAGACACAATTCTAAGTACTTCAAATGGATTCGATCTGAAGTCCTGATTTCTATTTAGTTTGTATTTAAGCTTTTCTCCCTAAAGTATAAACATTAACACAGGAAAACATCTTCACGCCCTAGGTTAGAAAGCCACTAAGGGGGTAAAGTACCTCTACCAGTATCAGCAAGAAAGGTTTTATATCATTTTGATAAATGACTTGGTTTTTGTTGCCTCAGCCTTTAAACTCATCAGCACTGTTAAAAGAGGTCAAGTGTACAGTACCGAAAGTGTTCTTGGAGACAGAAACATGTTACCTAAACTGTGACATGATGATTTAATTCAGATATAACTCATTTAAGAGTAGTTTTTGCTCTACTATCAATCTGCTCAAAACGGTAACATCAACACACTGAACCACTCTTCAAAGACTGGACTGATTTTCGTTTATATTTATTAGTGTGCTGAGATTCACTACTAACTTTGGGACAGATTTTCGACGGGTACGAGTAGGATATCATAGAGACTACTGTGACATTTACATAACAGGGAAGGCCAGTCATTGGTGCTTTCCCTCATGGGGGGTTTACTACGCTTCAGCAGACTGGTCGGGGTGCAGCTCACTGACCACTGCATGTCCAGGCCATGAGCACAGCAACAGTTTTTTGTGCTGTTCTTGTAAAGAACGTGGCAGTGGTAGCCTTGATGGTGGATGAGCTCTAGCAATGCTCTACTGGGAAGGGATATACAAATCTCTTTATTGAATACACGTGTGATTAGAGTGAAGGTCCAATTCAATGGGAAGCTATAGATGAGTCAAATCTTCCAAGAAACAAAAAGGAAGGAAGGAAAAAGAAGGACCAAATCAAGAAAGGAAAGGCAAGCGCATGTCTGCCCACCACCACTCCATCTGGCATAGGGCAAGTCTAGAGGCAGCACCGTGGGTGGTGTGGGGGTCCAGTGGGTCCCTACTCTAACATGGGCAATGCCAAGGGGGTTCAAAAATCACAGTGGTAACCAGATTTCTTCCCCAGAAGTCCACACTGACACTCTGTGGCTGCCTTCCTAGAGTTCATCTAGAAGAGGAGATACAATACCAACCGGAGAGGTCACTGACATTACCCAGAGTGCCCCGGGGCAGATGGTAACCCACACAACCTATTCCTATTGCCATGTTTTCCTCTTTGATTATACCTTAAAACTTCCAGGTCTATCAAGGCTTCAGATTAGACAGTAATAGTAGTTGTGGATGACACACCACTTACAAGCCAGAAACCAAATTTAATACTTGTGGGAATCATCAATATAACAATGACTTGGTTTCCCAGTTAGCTGAGTATAGGTATAGGTTACTTTGAAGAGCTGACGGACTCCAAAAATAACATTTACCATAAAAACAATCTCCCTAAAGCAAATCTTGCATCATCTAATTTTCCAAGTGAAACATGAACTGGGGAAAAATAACCCCAGTGGAGTCAAAAACTATGTTTATTTAAAACAAAAGACTGTCAATAAGATGACATGTGAGGCTCTGGAAGAACACTCAGCGGCTTATTCCTAACTAGCACAGCCACACTGCTCTCTCAGTGCTCCCAGGAGGGGGCACCCTGGCAGCTGTAGCAGTGAGCCACGCCCCCTGCAGGCGCCCCTCCCCCAGGCACAGTCCGGAACTGGCTCCCCTCTAGCCTTTTTAATCTCAAACATTCATGTGCATCACATGAGCAAGGTGGCTCACTCTCTCATACTCTCCCGTTAGAAACCACAGCTTAAAGCACAAATTTCAGCAAACCCTTTCCTTTGAGACTGAGTGTTCTATGAAATGGATGTCATCAAGTCATTGAAGTGTGGTTTGATCGTGTGGTATGCACAACCACCATCTATAGACCTATATTGGTATGGTTTCCTCTCTCCTTTAATATTTATCAGCATCAGAAAAAAAATTGTTAACATAATTTCTAGCTACTCAGGTAAATGCAAAAACAGGATTCAAAGAATCAAATGAACAAAAACATCAGGCTACAAATAAACACAACATTTAGTTATCATACCTGAATATCCCCAGAGAAGTTGTTGTGCTAGAATATAATTAAATCTGATCTTAGAAAATGCCAGAATTGTCACAGTTTCACCAGATGGCTTTAGAAATTATTCTGTATCTTAAGGTAACGCTGCCTATGGAATCTTACACATCATATGTAAAAGAAAAGCCATAAACACAAGTCCAAATATAGCAGAATATACATTTAAGATTTAAAAACATACTTCAATGCAAACTAAATCCAAGCTACATAAGGGTGGGGCATCTTAGCAAAGACAAGAGTAGTATGAACTGTCTATATAAATTACATTTCAACAACATAAATAAAGTCATTTGATAAGCTCCCAATGCGCTTTTGTACCGATGACCATCATGTGACACCCAGATATACTAGGTAAGAATTAAGAAAGGGAGGACCTCTGACTCGCGGAGTAAATCACTCCATAAATCGGAGCGTCACTACAGAGGAGGTATACAAGTTTTGGAGTATCTCTATAAGGTAGATATACCTCTGACTCTATGATAAAGTAAGGGAGGTTTTATCATATGTTTCCACTGCTTGCTTATGGTAACCGTCAATAATTTCAAACTTCAAAGAACTGCCCTGTGGCCATCGAAGCCCTCCTCTGCTGGAAGCGAGCCGTTTCTCTGATCAAGTACGTCTCCAGGGCTCTGCAAGATGTTTGCACGTGTGGGCTCCTTAGGCCACACTCGGCAGCTAACAGGGACCACGCTCTTACCAACAGAACTTAAGCTCTTCTAATCTGAACACCCTTCCGGTTACTTGAGAGGCAATATGGACTGAGTGCTAGAGATGAGGAAATAAAACAAGACCTCACGTTGTGTCTCATGGTCTAATGGGGAAGGCGGGTCTTAGATGAATGGTGATATGTGACGAAGCAGGTACACAGGTGTGGGTACAAGTGATACGGGGAGCTCAGTGCGCCGTGCGAACACGCGGGCCATGGCATGAGGGAGCCGGATGCAGGGTCAGAGGAAGCCAGGTGTGCATCCAGGGTGGGAGAAGAGCAGGCTGTCTCCCAAATATGAGAAAGACCAAGGGAGACAAAGAGATCATAATGATAATCACAGTAACCACCAACATGGACACACTCTTTCCATGTGCCAGGAATCCTCATACTACCCAGAAAATGGAGCCACATGAGGAAGGGCCTCATTGGAAACGTTAAGAATTTTGGTCTTTCTTCCAAGGAAAAATGGGGAAACCTTTGAGTTTCTGATAGGAACTGGGGGTAACATTAGAAAGAAAACTGTAGCAGTTGTGTAGCTGTAATAACTGGAGAGGCAGGAACCAAAGTGGGGAGACTCTGGAGGTCATGCCCACATTCCTGATGAAACACAATGGCGGCCAGAAGGAGGGTGAGGGTAGAGTGGGGAGACGTCCTAAGGCAGGGCCCCTCTGTCCCAAAGGCAGCTGCGAACATAGTGACCTAGAACATCCTCACGGCACAAATCCTGCCCCCAAATCTTTGGAATCCTGCTCATCTACACATCTGAGGTTGGCACCTGAAATTGCTTCTTCTGGAGAGTTCTACATATGTATACGAGACCGTCCCTGCAATGAGTACCGTAAACCGTCACAAAGTAGTGTCAGTGTGTACAAGGGGAATACACCGTCCCTCCAGACACAACGCCTGCGGTCCTTCCCCCGAAGGTCTGAGGCAGAACATGAGCCAGCTTCTCCATGAGGTCCCCCCGACCTGCCGACCCCCTCCCTGCACCGGCTCTGTTCTCAGTGTTTGACACAGGACGCATCACACTAAATGGCAGGATTAGTTACACTGCTGTCCCCACAGGGCTGTGAGCTCCTTTACTTTTATTCTTCTTCATATTACTTCCATTCAGCATGATGCCTGGTACGCAGGGGAAAATTCGTAAACACAGGGTGTCTTTGATCATGGAAGACAGCAAGGTGTGAAGCCCTATGTCCTAAGTATGAAAATATTTTAAATAATAAGTAGGACCCTGGTGCTGACCTATCAGGCTTTCCTGCCATGTGTCTGATTTAACTGCTTTTTCTCTACTTCTTTCCTCCAAAATCCATCCATCCATCCACCCTAACTACTCTCTAAATTCTGACAGTCAAGCATTTACTTGCATAACTTAATACTCAAATAACTCAGATGAACATGACAATATATGGAGAGCAAGAGGACAGAAGACACTCATTTGAGAAGGCAATGCTAAACCACGGGCACAACCCCGATGATTTATGTGCCTTCTCATCTCTGTGCTCGTGTCCGCGGCCAACACCACCCCCATCCCACCCCAACCCCCCCGACCCCCGACAGAGGGAAGCATGAGGCATTCACACAGGATGTCAAACAGGCACTGCAAATACAGAAACCAAGTAAGAGATGGCCCCTGTTCTCAAGGATTTTCTGTCTGGCACGGCAAGGTGAGGGTCATGGCCAGGCCGTGAGGACCAAAGGGGCTGCGTCCTGAGCTCCCCAAGCAGAGGAGAGGCATGTACCCTGGTGAGCAGGGCAGGGCGGGTGAGGGTCAGCCTCTTGGGGACACGTCAGGTGCAGGGCAGAGAGAGAGCTCCAGGCAAAGGGACCGCGACATACAAAAACCACAGGTGCGAGAAAACCTTCATTCGGGCAAAACCAAGCACCAAGCACCCACACAGAAACAGAGCAGCCCCATGCTACTCGTTGAGGGCACGCGTCACAGGGCATGGGGCTCTGTGATCACGACGTGAACCGGTCTACAAGGGCTAGGGCTGGCAAGTACAGGAGGGGACACTGAGGGAACCAAAGCAGGAGATGGCGAGTTCACAGCCACAGACAGCCCCAGGCCCGAGAGCCACCAGATCTACACCACAGGAATCTGTGGCCCCTGGGGACCCCGAGCAGGGGAGTGGCGTGTTTGGGGAGGGAGCCCCCAGGAGCCAGGGGCTCCGAGCAGAGGCCTTAGCCCCACAGAGGCAGCGTAGGAAGAGGCACTCTTGGAGAGAACAGCCACGCAGGGGAAACAGACTCACGTCAGGAGAACGTTGATTTCCAGACACTCGCAGACCTCCAAGTACAAAGTGGCAACAGCGGCCTTCCCATCGGTCCCGTTGCAGGATGTGCCGTGGACGCATCATGGGACTGTCACAGGAATGACCCGCTCCTCTAGACCCTGCACTGCTGCAGCTCCGCAAAGCGGTAAAATCCAGCATGTACACTGTGACTGGCCACCTCCCCCGACCCACGCCTTATTCTCATATATTAACCTTGTAAGAAAGCAACCTTGCATCAGATATAACTGTCTTGAGGGCCTCAGATATACCCTCATGGAAGAATGTTACTGTATTACCAGGTTACTGATTAGGAAACACGGGCTAAGTTGTTGAAAGTCACAAAACAGAGGAAGGCAGGTGTGAGCCCAGATCTGCGAGACTCCCCAGTGCCCGAACATCATCACCACACCACACTGTCCCTCCTGGGACTGGGGTGGTGACTGGAGGTCCAGCAGTCCTTACACATGCCTGGCAGTGGGGGCCCGGCCATCTCACTTCAAAATAGTGAGGAGCAAAATGGAATTGCTGAGAGGCGCCTGGGTGGCTTAGTTGGTTAACTGTCCGACTCTGGATTTTGGCTCAGGTCACAACCTTGCAGTTCATGACATTGAGCCCCGCATCTGACTCTGCACTGATAGCTCAGAGCCTGCTTGTGAGCTCTCTCTCTCTCAAAATAAACTAGCCATAGGCAGGGGGTAAACTCAGTTGCAGGAATTCATGAATAATTCTGGGAAGCAAGCAGAGAAGCCTAAGGACACAAAAGGAGAATGGTGTCATAAAAGCCAAGGTCTTCGAAGAGGGCGTGAGCAACAGCATCGAAGCTTCAGGGAGATGAGGGAAAAGCAACAAAAAAAGTCCACCGGATTTAACAATAAAAAGGTCATTAACTAGTGACCTAGCCAGGCAATTTTACTGGAATGCTAGCAGAGACCAATGTTCATCTGCAGTGATAAAATAATAGATGATGAGGAGACACAGACGATAAGCACGCCCTACTCCTTCTAGAAGCTGGAGCAGGACAGAATGCAAGAGAGGAAATCAAAGTCAAGCTTTTTTATGTTTTCCCCAAAAAGGAAGAGACGGAAACGTGTACAGCTAACAGCAAAGGGGCAGTACTGGCAAAGAGTGAAAATACGAGCAGTAACTTAACATTTAGCTCCAGATTCCAAATGTGATACAAGTAAAATTATCCAATAATGAGACAGATTTTACTTGAGCTATGAAGTCAGAGAAGTACCCTCTGTGGAGGAAAAAAACCTCATGTTTTAATTCTATGCCCAGAACTTTCAAAACTGGGCAACTGGGAGTTACTGAGAGTTCTAGTTCCGGGGTCCCAGTTCTAGATCCTGATAGTAACAGGACTGCACACGAACAGAACTTGGGTCTCCCTTGGACTCATATTTAGTTTTCTGCCCCTCAATCCAATTCCTTTCACTTGTATGTAAATAAACACACGTATAATTGGTAGCAACTTGTCCTTTACACATTATCCCTGAAAACAGCATATACTGTAAAAGACACACTACAAAGAATATGCTTTATAGCCTTAACCAGTGGGACAAACCCAGAATTTTTCAGGCCAATACCCATCTTAGAAAAAGTTCAGGCACCGGTTTTATAACAGAAAAGACACTGGCACAAGTTGAAAGGTTACATCAAACTTAGAAGCATGGTGATTTTACCTCCCAGAACACTTCTGTCTTTTCCTAAAAAGAATTCTCAATATAAAGGACATGCATCCTTTGCCAAAGCCTCAGGAGTCCCTTTCCTGACATGTTCATCTGTCTCCAGTCCCTGGAGGTGACCCCACACAGCCACACACAACTCTGGAGGACAAGGCGGTATGGGCGACACAAGACCTGAGCTCTGGGCACATGGGAGCTTCTGACCTTGAACCAAACCCATCCCTCCTTCCTCTGTTGCTGAACCGACAACAGCTGTGCTCACTACTACTGGGGACCACACGACAAAGGAAATGGGAAAGTATTAGAAAGTTGTGTAAGAAATTACCATAAATGTACGCCCTCCTACCGTGACAGGAGAGGTTCTAGAATACGATACCACCTTTCAATTCTTTGAGATGACAGAGCGTAGTACTGAAATACACACCTTAAGATATAACCATTACATTAGATTGGACCATCTGAAATCATTGACTTATAGATCTAGAGTGGGGAACTCTTGGCAATTTTATATCGGTTCAACTTCATAGAAAACTTATAAAAATTTTATATTTTTAAAAATGTTTATGTAAAAAAACTTTATAGTTTTAAAAGTAGGTTTATGAAAAAACAAAGTGAACAATTAATACCTCGGGTTTGGGCAGCTTCCTTTAAAGCAGCCATAAGATGAGGCCTCAAGCTATCCAAAATGAACCTTCCTTCAAGACCTGGGAAAAGGGACCTAAAAAGTGAAAGGAACACAGTGATGAACTTTATAATAATTATAAGATACTCAATTATGTCGCTTCAAGCCAGTTTAAATGCACTATCTCACATAAATCATCTGCGCGTGCCAAATCACACCGCAATACATTTTGACCAAATACTATCCAGGCTTCACTTTAAAATGGCATCATGCACCATATCCAAGCCCAGAATAGTCTAAACTTCTTAGAATTCATTTTATTTTCTGGAACGTCATACACACACCCTCAGTTACAGTTACTTTGTGTACCATTCCCATGCAATCGAATTTCATCAAGAGAAAGCACCTTGATGCACTGACTCAAACTAGCGCTTTCTACCCATCGTTTTCAGTGTCCTGTTCCTGATACTTCCAAGAGACCCAGCAGCTCGGGAAACCTGGCTGACCACCTCTGAATCTGTACTTTGGAACCCAGATATGGACCCTCCCACACTTTAGCAAGTATTTCTGCCAGAGTTCTCCTGGCTCAAAACCCACCCTGCCAACAGCGGATTTCACCGTCACGGGGTCTAGTCCGTGGGTGAGGTCGCTACCTGGGATAGTCCTCTGAGGTAATGTAGATAACATCCTGATCTGACACGGATGAGGAGAAGGGCACAAAAGCCCCGCTCTGCACTGGGAGCAGCTCTAAGCCTAGCAGCTCGCTGTAGGCGTGGTCGGAGAGCACGAACTCCAGGAGGTGGAGCTTCTCTGGGGCCCCGCCCCCGGGCGCCGCCTTCCGCAGCACCTGCCGCACCCAGGCGGGTGTCACCTTGCGGGCTGGCTTGGCAGCCAGCTGGACAGCAGCGGCCACGTGCGCTGGCACGGTGACCACGTGCTTCCCTGAGCTCCGGAGGTAGCTGAGCACAGTGGCCGTGCACTCGGAGCGCTCGTCCAGCTCGGAGAAATACGCCTGCTCCAGCCGCACCCACTGGCTGCTCGCGGAGTACAACACGGCATTCTGGAACAGCTCGTGGAACAATGGCTCCAGCACCGGCTTCCAGTGCACCTTGACTTTGCTCGCGTCCGGCCACAGCCTGTAGATGAGCTCCACCGACAGGGGGAAATCTGCGCTACTTTCTGTCTCCAGGCGTTTTATGCAATCTAAGAGGAGGGTCGCGTAGGCCCTGGGCACGACATTCACGACAAGGAACTCATTCCACAAGGCCGCTGGGTCTCGCCACTGGTCCAGCTCCCGCCACTTGATGCTTCTGCGGTTGTCGGTCAGGCCGAAGAACCCGCTGATGTGAACCGGGAGGCCCGTTTTGCTCTCCTCACCCGGCGGCAAAGGAAGGAAACAAAAGGCTTTTCCTGAGAAGTCAGCTGTTGCCCCCTTTTCGTCATAGTCTCTCGATAAACACATGGCTATTCCAATGATCGGGACAAATTTCAACTCATCGGCTAAAGAATCCAGCTTCCCGCTAATCCCACGCCCACCCACGCTGTTACACACCAGCCAAGAAGTTTTCTGGGCGTCCTTACTCTCCTCATCTTCTAAAACTATATTTATCTGATATGTGACACAGGTTATGCTATTGCTTGGGACCTTCTTACAATAGTTGCTTATAGCAGCCTCCAGGATCTTTACAGAATTGGGCCGCTCGTGTCTCAGGGCCTCATTCTCGCTGGCAGTCACTCTGAACACCAGTTTCTCGGTTCCATCAGCCTCTCGGACGTGTAAGGAGACATCCTGCACGCTTTTCAGGAAGAGCAGCACCGTGTCCGCATCTGCCCTGAATGAGTCGAACAGCTCGAGAACCTTCTGCTTATTGTACAGGTTACTGCTAAGCTGGGAAGGCTGGAGGCGAAGAGGGAAACGGAAAAATGTTCCTGGGAAATTGGCATTCACAAACGTTTCCTTGGTGCTTCCAAAAATGCCAATAAACGGCGCGAACTGGTCCGAAAGCTCACTAATTTCTTTGCTGTCATCTTTGAGATTCCAACACTGGCCTGATTCATGGGGCCCAAAAAGCGTTTGGTGAGGATCTAGCATCCCAATCTGGTCACCACTAAAGATACAGGGAACATCTGCAAAGAAAAATGCAACAGTCATGATTGACCCCGAAGTTTAGCGGACAATTATAATTATACTCCAGAATGACTAAGTGTTACGTGTGGAAAAGCACAAGGCATAAAGAGACTCTAACGCAGATTTATCTAAAAACAAACTAAACTTAGCTTCAGAAACTTAATTCTCTGAGCATGAAACATAATAATTCTCTTTTGATTCAGTGAAAAGTAGCAGGCAGAGAAACTGAATGATTACTGAGAAAACATAAGAAAACAGAAGATGTACCTTCAAACACTCAGTAGACAATTAAGATACACACAGACTATCTGGATATCTAGACTCAGCCGCCACAGCCAAGTGCACCCAATTATACAAAACGTGGCTGCATCCTCCGCTCAAAATGAAAATTTCAACCACAGATTCTCTGACCAGCGGGGGGCAGAGAGCACAGAACGGCGACTGTGAACAGGCCGCCGAGTGAGTCTGCAGGGTGCCCCCACCCGTGCCTCCCGCATGGAGCGCATCTCACCACACAGAACCCAAGTGCGGTGATGCAGGAAGCGCACTGTGCATACAACGTGGCTCATAAAACTGGTACCAGCTGCTTAGCCTGATTCTCAACCAAAGACAGAACGATATTCAGACACTGGCCAAACAACTAGACACGTCCAATGCTCTGTACCGAGAGAAATTCTTCACCACGGTGCTTCTCTAAGGACTTGCCGGGAGTGAGGCTGACGTTTTGCCTCCCATGCTGACATTAGCGCCTAAGCTTCCCTCGAGACACACCTAGCATATCAGCGGTCACCAACAGCAGGCTGGGCTGTCACAAACACGGCCTCCTAAGCTCCCAGGTATTCCAAGTAAGAAACACAACATCCACCAAGCCAGCCACTGAATCCATCAACCATGTGGCCACATGGCACTCTTTGTCTGCACTCCCTTTACGCTGTGTCCGCACTCCCATTACCTAAATTACATCAGGGAGACCCCTGACAGTTGTAAAGCATGACACATGACCTCTGCAAATCCTGAGATTGGACAGTAACACTCTGGTTACTACTATCCCAATACACGTGCTCCGTCTCAAACAGGAACAAATCCAGACAGAACAAATACACACACGCAGTCAGCCGGACTCTGACCAAACAGTACATTCCTGTTCAACAGTCTCCATGCTCATCACAATTCACGAACGTGACCCCATAATTTTAAAACTTCCACATGTCAGGGACATGCAGAGTAACCTGCAAATGGCTGAACACATGAATCTTAGCATTCACATTCACGTACAATGGCCATAGATACTGTGATATATGATTTACTATATAACTTATTAATATTATATATCAATAATATAAGTGCAATTTTAAAAATAGGCTTACTAAACTTGGTTACAGTGAGGGTGAGCCTATGTCCCACTTGCCAAGGACAGTACCAAGTCAGGCCAGCTGTTTGGGAATAAAGTCACACTCTTGTGCTCTGATGAGTTTCCCAGTGGGAACAATGAATTATATGGTCACCCTAGCTATAGCTCTGCCCACTCAATCCCTCCTTTTCTTACAAGTTCAAAATGCACAACTTTGAAATTAAAGTGCCAGTTACATAAAACAAAATTTTTTTTATCGCAAGTACTGTAAATACGGAGAGCTTTAACTCTGGAAGAATAGTCATCTGCTCTTAGAGATGTCTACACCAACAGTTCCAAGTATTTGCTACTCTATGAACCAGAATCCTCATATTCTCTCTATATTCAAAACATGATTTCAAAGTAATCTTTAAAATATTCATAAGTTGGGGGTGCCTGGGATGCTCAGTCAGTTAAGCATCCAACTTTGGCTCACGTCATGATCTCATGGTTTGTGGGTTCAAGTCCTGCATTGGGTTCTACGCTGACAGTTCAGAGCCTGGAGCCTGCTTCAGATTCTGGGTCTCCCTCTGTCTCTGCCCCTCCCCCATTTACACTCTGTCTCTCTCTCAAAAATAAACATTAAAAACATGTGCTTTAAAAAATAAATAAAAGAAAATACTCAAGTTTAAGAAGAGCAAAAATTTTATGAGGAAAATGTTGAGGAACCAGAATTGAAGATCTTCACTGTGGCCGTTATTCAATACTACTGGGTATTATACTTTCCTCTTTAATCACTTCATATTTAAAAACATGCACAAGAAAATCTGGATACAGCTGGTCTGAATCAAAGATGTTTAGTGTAAAATTTTTTACAGTAACAATTTATGTAGGCATTTCAAAAGCTACATTTCAAACCTCACACAAAATGACTTAATATGTACTATCACACTGATCCCACTGGACCACGAGGACATTAGCTTTTAGCCTCATATGGGGACAATTCGCTGTGGCTACCATGGTAACTTTAGAAAACTCCAGACACGCTGCCATTTCACTGACACACTTCTTGCTGCTGCCAGAGAATCTGGAAGGCGCCTTTTAAACCAGTATCATCTGGAAAAGACGTCTTTAAAACGGTATCATCTCCAAAGTTAACCAGATAAGTTACAAAACACAGGTTAAAATACTGGGCACTGGCATGACGGAGAAAGCAAGTACTCTACCTGTTATATGGTAGACAGAGTTAAACCCGATCCCGAATCTTCCCACCTTCAGGGGGTCGTCCTTCTTCCTGCTCCTTGCTATCTCCTGAATGCCGTGCCAGTCCTCGGGGGTGAAGACCGCATTGTTGTACACGTAGAGGGCCGGCCCTGTGGGGGAGATGTACATGCAGGCGGTCAGACACAAGTGCACCGGAATGTGCGGTCCTCTCCCAAGAGCTTCCTCTCCATAAAACTGCTTACTTGATGGCAAGATGGAAAGCAGTGAATGGAATGACTGAATCCTGCACTGTAAATTCAACCTTCACAGTGAAAACAAAAACGTCAACTGACGGTAAAAACTATTAGCAGAGAAAAACATTTTGGCTGGTCAAAAATCCGAAAAGGAAAAATTAAGGATGTTATGATACTTAGACATCCAAACCAAAGGCCAAACAAGGAAGTTAATCAGAATATACTATTACTTTACAAAATTCATTCCTAAGTAGCATGTTTAAATTTTTTCTTTTTTTTTTTTGTAAATGGGATAACCTGTAAATGGACTAGGAGGACTTGCTATCTACAACAACCTTTTAATATATTATATCATAACAAGGAAAGTAATCCTTCAGTCGTGTTAATAATCACCTTGTTTGTGTTTGTTTCCATCAGCCCCTGGATTTTCCTATTCAAGGCGTTATTTGTCTCACTACAATAATCATTAATGTGACAAATTTTTAAATCAGCACTTCAGAATAATGCTACCCTGTCTCCAAAGTAGTCCCTTTAAAAAGTTCTCTTTATAATTCAAAATATTTGGATCTATACCATGAATTTATAATTCAAAATATTTTGGGGACATCACTCTTTGAAACATCCCTTCAGTCTCTAACATTCTTTGAATATGTTCAACTGTAGTAATTTGTCGTATTTAAATATAATTAACATCTTTCTTTTAAAAAGTTACTGAAGTAAACACACACAGCATAAAGTACAAAGATCTTAGACATGTCCCTGGATGATTCTGACAAAGTGAATAAGCCCGTGAAACCTCCAACTAAATGAATATAGAGAACATTCCAGCACCCCAGAACCTTCTTTACTCGCACTTATAAATTCCAGCTCCGATAGGGGAATGTTGCCCATTGTTTGTTTTACAAAAATGGCCTGGTTCACAGTACATGTGAAGGCCTCGAGTAACACCTACCACAGAGCAGATGCCTACAAAGTAAGAGCATGCCACAGAACAGTGCCAGGAAGGAAGCCCAGGGACCAGCCTGAAGGAAGAACCCCCTCCCTCCCACTGTCCTAGAAAGTCCCTGCTGCCCAGCCGCTTTTACAAAACATGTGTCACGTGACCAAACAGTGGCACCTTCTCACAAATCCAAACCAAGTGCTTCGCATGAAAAGGAATTTCCTCCTCACATCCCCAGCCTTCAAGGTCCACTGACACATCAAAGCTGTTTTGATCCTACACACCCACAGATGATAAACACCCTTGTACATGGAAATGCCCTGGACTCTCTCGTTCTAGAACATTCCTTCCATGCAGACTAGTGGGTGTCTGAACCGGAGGGCGCACAGCCGAGCCCCGCCACAGCCCACAGAGAAGTGAGTGAGCCAGCTAGCGGCATTGCTCCTTGGATGCCGCATCCAGCAGGCAGAATCCAGGTCTCTTTGAATGGTTTCAATCAAGGGATTATCTGCTCATACTCATCCCAGACTCAGGAGGAAGCGATATATATTTCACCTGTGTTTCCATCTTGAATCTCACCAAATCTCTGCCTCTATCATGCAGATCAATCTTAAAATCCCCCAGTAGACCCTGAGCAAAAGAACACCTCGAGGTTCTGAGAGTGAGGTAACAAAAGAATAAACACCTTGAGAGCATTTTCTCCAAGAAAAGTTACAGTTATCTGGGACGGAACAGTTCGCAGCAGGCCTGCAATCTGCTTTCAAAAGGGATATGGGGGCGGGGAGAGGGGGAGAACCCAGTCAAATCTTTTTGCAAACACACTGACAATAGACCCCTGGGCCAACACGTTCATGCTGTTTGCTAGCAGAGGAGTCTAGTGGACGCGTTCAGAACTTGATTGTAGATAAACCTGGAATTTACAGATTTAGGAGACACAACTCCCTGAAAACCTCACAAGCTACTGAATGAACAGAGAAAGACATGGACTTGTTTTACGACGGTGTAGGTGCTGGCCTTCCCGCATCACTCAGAGGCCCGGCTGTGTCCTAACAGCCTGAACAGCACCAGCAGGCGGAGTGGGGAGTCCAGCACTTCACCCTCCCTTCACGGTGTCTCGTGATTAACCACATCCTTGAAATCCTTGCTGGTGGGAAACTGGGTGAGTCCTCCCCATTCTTATGCACCTGATTCGAGAGACTGAGTCTTTTGTCATCTGATTATATAAAAAATAAGGTGGACCGAAAAGTTCTCGTTTGCAAGACAAAGTATCAATAAAGGGAAACAAAACTAAGATCCGAGATAATACCAGCTAAGACGGTACTCACACTTGAACATAAGACATTCTCAAATATGCAAGAACGCGCAGGGCCCTCAACAAATATCTGACGTCAAAGATCAGGTCTACCTCCTTCTATGTGTCCAGGTTTACTTTAAATCAGTTAATCTGACAAGGCTTTCAAGAGCCTACCTACGTATACCACTGACCCTTGAACAACACGGATTTGAACTACACAGATTTTACGTGGGTTTTTTTGATAAGTTCTAGAAATGTATTTTCTTTTTCTTATGATTTTCCTAACATTTTCTTTCCTCTAGCTTACTGTAAGAATACAGTCTATAATATATATAGCATACAAAGTATGCATTAACCAACTTTTCAAGTTACAGACAAAATTCTCTGGTCAACAGTAGGTTATTAGGAGTGAAGTTTGGGGGAGTCAGAAGTTATACATGGATTTTTGACTTCACAGGGGTCAGCACCCCTCACCCCCATGTTCTCCCAGGGTCAACTGTATTTGATGCAGTTAAAGAATTTGTGTTTCAAATACTTTTTAAAATGAGGTCAAGTCAATACTGGAAGCAAAAATCCTAGCTATTGGGTTGGAGTTTGAAGCAAAATACTTTTAGGATCTTCTCATACTGTCACCTTAATGGCTCTACGGTACACACATAATAACTAGTATCAGTGTGACACCAGACATATATTATCATGCAGACGAGCTCATTTCATCCACAAAATAACTGGAAAGCAGGTTTTGATCTCATTACCATTTACAGGAGAGCAGACGGAGATGAAGTGGGGCCAGGCCACCTGCTTAACCCCGCAGAGTAAATAGGAGATCAGAGCGGCCATCAGGCAAACCGGTGCCGCATGGTGGGCCTGTGTGGGACCAGGACCTAAACCAAAGACCCTCCTATCCCACCGGTATCTTTCACCAACGGCTACAGGAACCGGGAAAGCCAGAACCAGGACGCCTGACTTGGACCCGCCACTATGAAACTGGACCGCTGCAGGGGGGGTGGCTTGCCCCCGACACCGAGGCAAGAGGAGGCCGGGCCACATCGGCAGCCTCCCGGCACGCAGGTCTCCTCACATGACACACAAGTGCAACGTGCCTGTCACAGATCTGACCAGGGAATGAATATATAGCTATAATAAGTGTTAAAGATAATGTTTATGCATTTTACAATAATTTTGATCACCCTCCTAAATCCTAAAACATCTTTTCAAAAATACATGACTTACACCTCTATAAAATTATGTTCAGGGATGTCAGAATCAATCTGTCTTACTGTCAATAACTTTCTATCATATATAGTCATTCCATCACATACAGTCACATACAGTCATATATAGCCTCCATTTGACTTGTAAGTTGCACAAAGAGTTATGAACATTCTCTGAACATGCACGTCCCACAGTAGGACTGAGGTATCAGGAGTCTATTGGTCCCGGTTCTCCTACTGTCCTACCTTTCATCGTCCTTATTCCCTTGTCTCGTCCATCCTTCTTCCCGCCCCACACCAATCAATAACTACTGAGTCTTACCCTGATAGCGTGCCATGTCTTTCGACCAAAGCGTCTCCGTTCCGTACTGAGTTTCATCGTATAAAAATTTAACTTCTGTGGCCCCTGCATCTTCTGCATTCTGAATTAATTCCTAATCAAGAAATATGCCAAAATAATATTTAATAATACCTCATTCCATTGCTCATCTTTGAGTTTACCCCTGTTATTTAAAAAGCAATTACATTTAAGTCACAGAAACCAACTATTGGCATCATTACCGTTAAATCCGGTGGCACTATGACTGCAGGTGACTGTTAAACACGTGGGAGAGCTCGTGAGTCCTTCCCCAATGACATGCTGAACATGCAGTGGTCCACTTGCTATCTCCTGTCCCCCAGAACAAATCCTGATGCTGTTTATAAACTCTTCCTTACAATCTACACAAGCCCCTCCTTCAAAAGAAATCACCCCATTTCTGAAAGGTGCACAGGTGGCTCTGTTTCTGGGACGGGCACCTCATTCTCAAGCAGTCACCAACTATAGACCCTTATCACTCCCTTCCGGAACTTACCTTCTCTGAGGAAAAACATATCGGTTCATATGTACTGAGTAGTATTCTGCGTTCTCAAAACGTTGGGATACGGCTCTGTCTTTCCCCTGCACTACAACTGAAAGCTATGTCACAGTCAGGACTGACTCGCTCCTTCCTCACATAGAAGGGAGCAGTGTGATTTGTTGGCTGGTTGGGTGATCGCACCTCTGTGATGTACAAAGAAAAGCAAACTACCAGGTTTACACCCATTGGTGGTTGCAAAAAAATCCTTATTCTTGACAACCCCAATCACTCTGGGAGCCCAACCCAAAATCTGTCGGGCTCTGGTCCATTTGAAGGTTGCTCTGCCAGACTCTGAGATCTGAGTCCAGCTCTTAAAGCCAACACCATAACCAGCAAAACTTGAAATGAACTCTGAGATATTATCTTGTCTAAAGTAAGGGAAAGTCAACAGATGAAAAACGCCTGGATGTAGATGGTCTGACGTAGACCAACACAAATCAACTGGCTATATTTTAAATGGATGGGTCTTTAAAACGCAGTAATTCAGTCTGTATCATTCACCATAAATGAGAGGAGGGAGCAGTGCGGATGGACAAGAAGTGAAGAGAGCTTACACTGGTCCAATGGCAAGGCCAGCAGCAAAGGCTCTGTTAGGTAGGAGAGCGACACAGTGTGCACAGGACACGAGTGAGGAAACAGAGCCCAGCTGGAGAGGTAATTCGGAGATCAGGTATGGCGTCACAGTTCACCCAACACTCACCGAAAGGTTGGGGAATCTTATCGCACCTGCTATTCAACCCCAAACATGAACATTTGAACAATGCCCTTAACTAACTACTTATCATCTACAAATTCCTATTTACACAACTGCCTATTTCTCAAAAGATTTTTTTAAGACTGATCCCTACCCTATTTAGTCAAAAGAATCTCTAAAAAATAGCAACCTTATTTACATTATGATATTATAGTATAAAAGACAGAAATAAGAATTAAATGGGTAGCAAAATACAGTGTTCACCTACACAATGATAGCATTTAAGAAGTAGGATCTTGTTTCATGTGGGTATCTGCTAGTGAATTGTATGTTATTTGAGGGAGCAGAGAGGAGGAACACGAGATAAAACCTGTTGAGTCCCAGGCCCCAACCAACAGGCTCAAGTTGAACAAAAAATAGGATGGGTTGCTTTATGTCAGGGGCTCTCTTTCAAACTGATTCCGAGAAGAGGCAATAAATGTGCCAACATGCATACGATCTTGGGCAAGTCACTAAACTACCTCCAGACCTGTTCCAGCAAACATCCCAAAAGATGGTGTCCTAAGTCTAGGTAATTTCTATGATCCCTATTAATTAAATCTGTAAGTGCCGAATGCGACCACAATATCCAAAGAACAGAGATGATATTGAGCTGCTCGCACACAGATACACGAGGTAAGAAGAGCAGAGGACCACTGGCTGCTTGCTAACTTTAAGGTGTACACAGACCTTGCCCGAACCCCTGCATTGGGTCCCCAAGGTCCCCACTCACTCGCTTCTGAACTGAGGAGCCCCTCCTCCCATTACCACCAACTAAACCTTCATGTAAAGTCGCGTAGCTTTGGGGCGCCTGGGTGGCTCAGTGGGTTACATGTCCGACTTGGTTTTGGCTCAGGTCATGATCTCATGGTTTTTGAGTTTGAGCCCCACGTTGGGCTCTGTGCTGACAGTGCGAAGCCTGCCTATGGTTCTCTCTCTCTCCCTCTTTCTCGCCCCTCTCCTGCTCACTCACTCTCTCTCTCTCTCTCTCAAAATAAATAAATAAACTTGAAAAAAGTTTTTAAATGTATTCTATTCACCTCCGTCCTACCCCCCGCCCCCACAATCCAGTAACTATTCTCTTCCCATCTTTACTGTCCTAATATCTTGATATAAAACAGTTTTCAAGCTAACTTTCTGTGAACCTATTCTGGAAGATGAACTAAAATTGCTCCATTTACTGTCATTATTAAAATCACTAACAATGGAGCAACCCCCAATCAGAACCTACCCAAGCACAACTACTTAAATTCCACTAAATATACCTAATCCTTACTTTCTAGAAACTTACCGTCCAAACTAAAAGATATAATGAAGGCCAAAATATTAAAGGCAATAAACACTAAAATACATTAGGGGGAAGAAAAATGCATAATAGTTGGGGCACCTGGGTGGCTCAGTTGGTTAAGCAGCTGACTTCGGCTCAGGCCATGATCTCAGTTTGTGAGTTCAAGCCCTACATCAGGCTCTGTGCTAACAACTCAGAGCCTGGAGCCTGCTTCAGATTCTGTGTCTCCCTCTCTCTCTGACGCTCCCCCACTAGCACTCTGTGTCTCTCTTTCAAAAATAAATATTAAAAAAAAAGAAAAATGCATAATAGTTGATCTACTTTTACAATTAATTGAGGAGGTTTATTATTAAGCTTACACGCCAAATAATTTTATTTTGCAGGATCTTCTATGAGTGCTTTCTTTTATGGTTGTTTGGCTTTTTGTTTTTTGGTTTTCAATGAATATAGTATTCGAATGGAAAGAATACACTGTAAACAGAAATAAACAACCTAAAAATCATTACGCTGTTACATAAATTCTCCTAAGAAGCAAACCTCTAAACCCTGGGGTCAAATGTGTTCATGGCCCCTGAATGTGGCTTTGCATTATTTTGTCCATCTGGTCGACTGGCTGGTCTGTAGTGGCCCTGCATGACGTTCCACAAAACATTTATAAAATTTCATTATGCACTTGCATTAAATTCTTTAAAAAAAAGTGTTCCTAGGGGCGCCTGGTGGCTTAGTTGGTTGAGCATCTGACTTCGGCTCAGGTCATCATCTCACGCTTTGTGAGTTTGAGTCCCACATCGGGGTCCATGCAGACAGCTCAGAGCCTGGAGCCTGCTTCGGATTCTGTGTCTCCCTCTCTCTCTACCCCGCCCCTGCTGGCACTCTGTCTCTCTCTTTCTCAAAAATAAATAAGCATTAAGAAAATTTTTAAATAGATAAAAAAGAGTTACTAGAGCACCACCATGCTTGACGACAGCACACAGCGGCTGCGTGGGCCCTGCGCCTCTGAGCCCCGGTACTCACAAGGGCCGCAGCCCCTCCATCCCACCCACAGGCTCAGAGGGAAGGAAACGCAGTGCTCAAACCTACACAAGATTCTTCGAAAGGTGAACACTACCAGCACTTCCAACTCCTTTTTTACTCAAAGTAAATTCATGCACGTACCCACGCACGCCCTACCTTAAGAATCTGTCCTCCTTCTGGGTATCTTCTTAAAATGTCCTTGAGAAAATCGACAAGTGGTGGGGTTGTTTGACCAAATCGCCCTGAAACACAGAACACGTTTAAAACAGGATTTAGAAGGAAAACCGCACGGCTGTTGCCCCCGCGCTACTCGGTTCCAAGGACCTAGGAAGTTTGCGGGAGCTACGACTTCAGGCGTGTCGCGGCGGCGCTCAGCTCTGGAAATCTACCTGACGCAACAGAGTCCACAGAGAGCAGAGCAGACTCAGTCTGTCAAATCTCACCATTTTTAATTCAACTACAAAATTTCCCACTAAAAAATGTTCAAAAGCAGGCTCTATGTCACAAAAGATGATCAATTCAAAAACATAGAGCATGGGGTGGGCTGCTGCCGTTTTCCAAAGCAAGTGAAATAAATGGCATTATTTCGTGGGTCCTCAGCCTGGCTAGATAATAAGCCAGAGGCGGTGGTGGCTACTAGGACATTGTTAATATTCTCAAACTCAACCGATGTTCGGATTCTTCTCGAAGCGGCCCAGTCACCGTCCCCATAGCTGTCCAGTTCGGACGCCCTGACGCATTTCTTAACCGAGCGATTCTTAGAAGTGACTGACCCAGTGACCCTCAGAGAGCTGATGGCAAAGTATAGAGAGGATGGGGAAAGAAAAGCAATGTCTCAGATGCACAGAAAAAAAAAAAAACTGTGCTTAAAATAATGATACCATCACTACAAATTTGTCTGCATCACTTGGGCGCCCAGGATGACAAAGCCCATTAGGATTCTGCTCCCCAGGGGTCCTATGCCTCAGACATTTTTAGATACTAATTCACTAGCTCCGCCCACCCTCGTCTTCCAGCCTGACAAGGCCTCATCACAGCCCAGGGAAAAACACCTTTACTTCCCTTTTAAAACCTAATTGTTATGCAACTAAAAATGGCATATGCCCCTGGTAAAATCAATGTACTACCTCCCCCTTTTAAGCCTTTTGATTGAAGGTTTACAAAAAGATGACAATTTTTGAAAATCAGATCTCCAATCTTGATCCAGTCAGATAACTGAAAAAAAGAAAAGAAAACAATATGTATGAAGAGCAATACCATTCATTCAAAATGATCTCGATTTTTTTTTCACATAAGAAATAATGCTTGTTAACCTTCTTATTAGGAAACAAGTTACTCTGGAGAAGTGAATATTTCAAAGAACAGAAATTTAGTCAAAAAGTTTATTGAAAAACTGAAAAAACTTTTCCTTAAATAATTACAAATAGATAAGATGTATGTATCTGCTTTAAAATAACTTAAGGAGCACCTGGGTGGCTCAGTTGGTTTAGCATCTGGCTTCGGCTCAGGTCAAGATCTCACAGTTCATGGGTTCGAGACCCGAGTCAGGCCCTGGGCTGACAGCTCAGAGCCTGGAGCCTGCTTCGGATTCTGTGTCTCCCTCTCTCCTGGCCCTCCCATGCTCGTGCTGTCTCTGACTCTCAAAGAAACCAGGAGACTATAGACAGGAACGCTGAGAGACAGAGGCCCAAAAAAGAGGTAAGAATGACCCCTACATATAGAAAAACAGGCTTCTTAAAAAGTTCATAATTTGCTCCTCAATTCCATCCAAAGTCCTCTATCAAGTCACCATCTACAGCCTACCAAACACCTTAGGGAGCTGAGGAGGAGGGCTGAGCCGTGCAGGAACCTAAGAACAGCGTAACTGCGGTCAAGATTACACTGAAGGATATAAGTATAAGTACTACATAGGTATAAGTACTACACCAGTGTTTGCATTGGATACAAATCTGAAACTTGTAAGGTCATTCTGTGAGGCTCAGTATTCCTTGTATATCTGTTGAACATTTTGTTTCCTCTTCTAAATCGTGGAAATGATCTTTTATCTAAAAAGTGAAGGTATTTATTGGGATAAATGAATAGGTTAATTTTCAGTAAAATGTCTCCATTTAACTCCCTCTTTAAGAAACTTTAGTTTTTTCACGAGTCTTAAAGAATGTATAGATTGCAAAATTTCAATCTAAGCCATTCATTCATTTGCACCTCAGAAATTTTAACGTGAATTTAACCCTCAAAATAATAGTTTCATGATATAGCCTGAAGATCCTTTCCCTAAATTTCTGTGATTCAAAAAAGTGGGGGGGGGGGGGTTGCTGAAGGTGAAGATCATTCCTGTTAAATATACAACAAAATGAAGGTGAAGATCATTCCAGTAAAATATACAACAAAATGAGAAAAGTCTGAGTAATGGTTAAGTCACTTCAAAACAAGTAACAACAACAAAAACCTTCAGGCTATAATGCCCATCGAAAAAGTATCTTAATTTCAGGAAGTGAAGATTAACGGCGGGCAAGGGGATAGGGTGACACAAATGCTGAGCCGATAAATCAATCAAAATTACAACTAATGATGGGAAACTCCGTGTGTCTTTCATCACGTTATTTACGGAGCATTATTTCCAGGGTGACCATTAAAGGGGCATCTGCAGTCCCCGACACGAGAACGAACCCCGCTCAGTTTCACTCTCCTACCGCCTAGCAAGTGGATGCGCTACAACCCCGAGCACAGAGGCGGGCCCACTGTCCTACTAGGGAGAGGGGACTGGTGGGCTGTACCTCCCTGTCGCCGAGCCACAGCCGCTGCTCCGACACCGGGAAGCCTGTCTCGGCCAAGATGCGCTCCTTGATGTCGCGCACGGTCCAGGACGCCTGAACGGCCACCGTCCTGCAGCCCACGCAGCCGGGAAGGACGGTCACCCGGAGCCACCTGTGCAAAAGGCAAAGGGACCTTCAGTGGCGGCCACGTGGGGGTCCTCCCGCGCGGGTCTCCGTGGCGGGGAGCCTCGCGGCCCTGGGCTCGGCCCGGGCCGGGGGGGTTACCTGTCCCCCATCGCCGGCGTCCCGTCCGAGCGCGGGCCCGCGTCCGCCCCA
>NC_043703.1:74697055-74827449 GCF_006229205.1 Suricata suricatta | reverse complement strand
GCAGACTGGCGCCCCGCCCCGCCTCCCGCAGGCCACGCCCAGCCCCGCCTCCCGCAGGCCCGGCCCTCTGCCCGCGTCCGCCTGGGCCGCAGGGCCCGACGACCTGCAACACCTAATCGTAAGTGCGGTGCCCTCACTGAGAGAAGACGTCTGTTTTCCCTGGTGGCGTTCAACAGGGGCCATAAAACACAGAACTAGACATTCCCAGGGCCTACGTCTCCTTCGCCTCTAATGACTCTTAATCTCTGGATTCATCTCCAGATAAGATTGATGGTAACTTCTTAGGCACAACCCAGAAATGTGACTGCAGCAAACAAGAGGCTTCCATGGTTTCGTGTTTGTTTTTAAGGCACAAAAGTAGGATCAATGGTTCCGTCTGCCAGAGGAAGAAGCAATAAGAAAGTAAAAGATGAGAATACACATGAACATATCCTATGACGTGTTAAAATATGTGTGACTTACTTTGACCATATTATCTTTTATTGTTGGCAGCCTAAGTGTTTTCCCATCACCTGCAGGCTCCTTGATGTTAGAAACAGGAGCCTTAGAGTTAATGGAATCAGCCGAGTAACTAACGTTGCCTTGTAATTAGAAAGCATGCTAGCCTGACGAAGCTTCAGAAAGTGTTGGTCTTCCTCTGGCGTATTTCTCATAGGTACAGATGAGACACATGGGGGCGGGGCAGGGTTAGCAATATCTATCATGATAATTCAAAAGCGATATCCTGGACAAGTAAACTTGTGTGCTTCTTAATACCCGGAATAGAATTAAATTTTAGTGTTGATGCAAAAAATGATATTAGTGACTGTTTTCCAGTTATCACTTCTCTCCCTCTTCCACAAAAAAAAAAAAAAAATTACTCAGAACTAGTTATCAGCAATACGTGAGTGCCCATACAGCTATTCCATCTTTTCCTTCTGACCATATTTACAAAGGAATGCCTGGAGGCACGGTAGCTCTGTTAGTTAAGGCTGGGACTCTTGATATTGGTTCTGGCCATGACCTCACCATCGGTGAGGTGGAGTCCCGCATCAGGCTTCCTGTTGACAGCACATAGCCTGCTTGGGATTCTCTCTCTGCCTCTCATGTTCTCTCTCTCACCTCTCCCACTCGCATCCACACTCTCTCAAAATAAATAAACATTTTAAGAAGGAAAGTCTGTAACTCATGCAGCTCTTTCCCTACTTGGAACAAGCAGGCACAATCAATCAGAGGAGAGGCCAGAAAACCCTAATGGATGAATATTTCCTTTTTCTATCAGACAACACTGTACATGCAAATGCATTAGAATATCAGCAAGTAGAAAGAATCAGCTCTCACCCCTCTGCTGAGCACGATCCCCCAGGACAAATGCTCCACACAAACCCTTTGATAACACCCCCAGGTCTACCTGCTTTCCTTATGCTCTCTGCTATGGAGACTGGCAAACATGATGTGGTGCAGTTAAAGCCTTGAGGAAAAGAAATGCCCTTACTGGAGGGAATTTCACGAGAAGTGAAGCAAATTCGGCTGGGGAAAGGGGGCTGATGATAAGTATCTTTGAACATCTGGAGTTTGAAGTATATTCAGGATACACTTTAAAGCATTAGTCTGCATGGGAAATCTGGAGCTCAAACAGGATGTCAAAGCTATGGATATAGATTTAGAAAACTGTTTAATCATTCAGATGATATTTATTAAACCTCTCCTATGTGCTAGATGGACACATTTCTAAACGACAGGAACAATGAACAAAACAAAGTCAACATCTCATGCTTGCAGTCTAGGGAAGGAAGACAACAATTAATAAATAGACAAATGATATATGAATTCATCCTGCCATGGCAGCCAAGTAGGGATAAGTACTATTTAAAAGTAGGGGGAGGAAGCTGGGGCAAGACAGGATAAGAGAGGAAAAGAGCTAAGATGGTCATAGAACTTTCTAAGAAATGACATTTGAGAAGAGGCCTGGATGAAACAGGAAAATGAAATTATCCAGAAGGAGGTTATATGAGAAGAAGATCAGAGCAACAGTTGTAGCCCATGCATCCGGCATCTTTGACCCGGATTCTGTATCAGCGCTTCCTACCCGTTGCTCCCCTCTACTTCTCTCCTCTCCAACCCATGCCCCGACCCGCCCCAAAGTCATGGAATTGGCGGCTATTCTGTTTGCTGATAGCTTCTCAGAGCCTAAAAGAGCATATTTACTCTCAGTAAATATGAAGAAAGGAAGTATTGAAAAAGGGAGGAAGGGAGGCAGGGAAAGAAGGAAGGAAGGAAGGAAGGAAGGAAGGAAGGAAGGAAGGAAGGAAGGAAGGAAGGAAGGAAAGGAGTGAGGGAGGGAGGTAAGGAAGGAATTACATAAAGGAAATGAGGGGGGAAAGAAAGAGAGAAAAAGGGATTCTCTCTCTGGAAAACACAGAAGAGTAGATAAAAGTTCAAACATTATACATAATTCGAACACCACAATACAAACAACATTTTTATTACCATTTAATTAAGGGCTTTTTATATGATTACAATAATTCTATGGGTACACAGTGTTTTTCAAATTTTTATCACTGTATAAATTTTACTTCTAATAATTGCCTAATTTTCCATTTAGCAGAAATATCCTAGGCTACTCCACCGTATTGATAAATACAAGGGCATTTTAATTTTTCAAATGTGCACAGACCATAATTTTTCAAATGTGCACAGACCATAATTTCATGAACTTTCACCACTAAGATGAGAAAGAAATTTGTAAAAATGATGCACTCCAATAAATGTCTAGCTGAGCCTTACCTCATTCTGTAGGTGTATATTATAAAATGCAGAACAACAAGAACCAAAACCATAGTCTCTTCTTTTAGAGTCCAGACTCTATAAAAAAAATGGGGAGTCATGGGACCATCCTTTCAGCCTATTTCAGTTGTAGAGATGAGCATGTAACATTATTTTATTGCACACGCCAGACTCTGCAGGACAGACACAGAAAACAATATTCTTCTCTCTCATGAACCCTGTTTTAATTTGTTCTTTACTTCTTTTTTCCCTTTCCTGGGATGACAGAGCCAGCAAGGCATGGGCTCTAGCTTCCCCATCACTCCTAAATGATGAAGGTTTTCCCGTTCCTTCCAGTTCCTAAAATGACTCATCTTAGGCATTGAAAACCCTACCCAACCAAAACACCAGTCCAACCCAATGTAACAATTCTTAAATTGTAACCGGGCGTAGGAGCAAGGCTCAAGGCTAAGAGTTAATTTCCCCTGAAACAACACTCCATGATTTTAGGAAATGGAATGTGCCTGATAGCATGTCTTTGATCAGAGGGAAACAATAAATTAGTCCCTTCTGGAGAATGTGCACCAGTTATGTAAAGACAAAAGAATGACAAATCATTGTTCCTTTATTTAATGAGTCAGCATAAGGCTGTTTGGCTTGGATAAAAAAAAGATGAGAATACTGTGGATATGTGAAGTCCTAGAAAAAGGAGTGAAAAACTCATAAGCCAAACAGAAAAAAGAAACCATCTCTAAGGGAGAGGAAATGGGACCTATAAAATCATGGAGTCAAAAAATAGCAGTAAAGCTGAGGAACTCCAAGTAGCTTCATATGATAGAATGCGAGGGTAGAATTCATGCAAAGGCAGAGAAAAATATGGTCCAAGAGCAGCCTGAGGAATGTGATCATGAAATCCTTACACTACATCTGCGGGTGCACGAAGGGAATGGGAGCCATTTTCAGATTTTAATCAGGTGAAGTCATATGATTCCATTCTACAAAGAGTCCTCAGGTAGCAGGACTGAGGATGATTTGGAAGGAGGCAAATTTAAAATAGGAACAAAATCAAGGAGGGGGGGTAATGGTATTCTGTGAGATTAAGTAAAAACCTTCAAGAAAGGAATCAGCAGAGTCAGGTATCACTTGGGTAAAGTGCTCATAGGATTTGTCAACTAGGAGGCCATTGTTAGTTGACCTCTGTGCTCCAGCAGCAGCAAGAATTTTCTGATGACTGTAGGATCAAGTTCAAGTTATCCTGCTTGGCTTCTAAGGCCCATCACAACTGAGCCCTGGTCAGCTTCTCAGATTCTTCTGTGCTGTCTGTCTCCATGTCCAGCTGAGAGTAACATATAATCTTTATGGAACATTTACTGTGTGCCAAACACCTCCTAAAATCCTTATATGATTTAGCTCATTGGATCTTCCCCCAGAACCCCACAAAGTACATAAAACCTAAAGTTTCAGATAAGTTAAGTGAAACTAAACATCTTCCTCATAGCTCCCCAGCTATGAGTGGGAGAGCCAGGATCTGGAGTCCAGCCCCATGAGCCCGAGCACTACTACCATTAAACTATCATATCCACAGAATACAGTCACTTCGCGTTGCCAGCTCCCCCCATGGACCCTGCCTGCATTGTCCTTACCGACTTGCAATCCCTTTCCCGTCACTTTCCATCTGACACATCCCTAAGTCCTCCTCCAAGAATGACTACCTGTCCCAGCTTCCCCCAACCCTTCTGGGCTGCTGCTTTCTGTATAATGTGTGCCTTGTATATGCACTGTTAGTATCACAGCACATGTCACAGTAACTATGACTCATGTTTACTCATTGCAATGGGAGTCCCTCTGCATTCCTCTCTGTACCTCAAGGGCCTAGTTCAGAGTAATATTCAATAAATGTTGCTAAGATGTTTGAGATGAATGAATGGCTGCATATAGGTAAGTAGAAACTTCGCTCCTAACATCAGCCAGCCAGGTATTGTTTTGTTTCGGGGTCTGTTTGAATGCTTTGGGCTGTAAGTAACTGATTGCCTGACTAGCAGTAGTTGAGCTGATAAGGGTTTGTTTTTCTCACACGTCAGGAAGTCTAGAGGAATGCCATTCTTCACCAATGTCAAGACCAGCATTCCAGTGATGTTTGAGGATGTTCTTTCCTCATCATAAAATGGCTCATACAGTTCAAATACATCCATATTTAATGTAGAAAGAAAGGGAAAACAGGAGAAAACAGTTCTACTTGCTTTATCAGAAAAACAAGAATGTTCCCAGCAGACTTCTGCTTCTCGTTGGCCACCCCTAGCTGTAGGGAAGGCAGGGAAAACCAAGCCTCTATAAATAAGGTTCCAGAAGGAGAATAGGGATTTGCAAGTGAATGTTGGATCAGCCTACAACACTATCTACAACATTGGTCTAATATACACGGCAAATTTATTTTTTTAATGTTTATTTTGAAAGAGAGAGAGACAGAGAGCAAGCAGGGGAGGGGCAGAGAGAGAGGGAGACACAGAATCCAAAGCAGGCTCCAGGCTCTGAGCTGTCAACACGGGACTCAAACTTACAGAGTGAGAGATCATGGCTTGAGCCAAAGTCAGACAACTCAACAGACTGAGCCACCCAGGCACCCTGGCAAATTTATTTTTTTAAAGTGTCTGCAGGAATATTAGAAAACTACATAACTGGTAAGGTTTTTCTACCCTGGTTAGTGACCTTGCAAGGCACAACTTAAAAAAATTTTTTTAACATTTATTTATTTTTGAGATACAGGAGAGACAGATCATAAGCAGGGGAGGGGCAGAGAGAGAGGGACACACAGGATCGGAAGCAGGCTCCAGGCTCCGAGCTACCAGCACAGAGCTGGATGCAGGGCTCGAACCCATGAACCATGAGATTGTGACCTGAGCCGAAGTTGGTCCCTCAACTGACAGAGCCACCCAGGTGCCCCACAAGGCACAACTTTTAAAAGGATAGTAGGGGGATCTTTCATTGCCTCGGGATGAGGATTTGGGTATATCCTATGACTTTTCTGTTCACTTTTCTATAATGGCAGTCCTTAAGGTCATTTTAAGTTACAAAACACAATTTCAGTTCTCTCATTGGGATAAGTTCCAGGCAAAATCATTAAATAAGATTTCAACCCTCCGTCTTCATCCGAAGGTCATCCTCCCCTTTCTGTTACCATCAGCACCCCACGCTAAGACCTGTAATCAGATGCTGCCCACCTTCCAGGAGGAACGGCGGGCAGTCTCCATTCTCACTGTTCCTCCAAATAAGAGCTGCAGCTCGACCCCACTAGGGTGAAAGCCATGGAGACAGGAAAAGGCGGGAGGATGGGCTGTTGAGCCAAACAGGTCCGGCAGACGATGAAGTTCACCATTTCTCCGGTGGGACTCTTTGGGAAGTCCTGTCACTGAGGACCCCAGCAGGGCACAAATGCAGCTCTGTACTAAATGACCACTCACGACTGCTTCCACAACCTTCCAGAGCGTACGCCACCCCCTACCTCTTTTGGCCCGACCTCAAGCAGACCGTATTGCAGAGGCCCCAAGCTGGTGCTGCCGCGTAGTTCAGGTGTGTTCTATGGAAAGCTCTCACATATCCCTTGCCCAGCAAGTGTGGGCAGTGCAGGCCAGAGACTACAACAGCCACCTCCCTCCTGCTGCCTCAGAGTGTGTGGTCCCCAGGCCTGAACTGGCCTTGAACCCAGTCCCAAGTTCTCCTTGCGGTTTAGCAGGCTTAATGAACCTCTAATCCTGTCCACTTGGCAACATCTTTCTCCAAAGAAATCTCTAGCAAACTTGTCTTCCCTCTCTATACTCTCGCTAAGAGGGGTCGCCGTCCAGAATAGGTTCTGAGGCTCTTTGTAATTGTATACAAGGGAGGGTCCGTCCCCCCAAACACTTTCCAAACTGAGGTTAGGAAGCACTTACTTTTAGCACTTTACCTTCGATACACATTAGCCATCAGAATAATTCAAATTGTGTTCACGGAGCCCAAGAGAAAAAAAATATGAATAGCATGTAAATCAAAAGAATATATATGTGAGACGTAAAATTACATATTCATCAGCTCAGAGTTCAGACACCACATATACCAGAACCATGACAGTTAAACAAAACACCAGCTCCTATAAGGCTCACATTTTCACCGTGGGGAGGAGGAAAAATAAATAAATACACAGATATATAATATGTGAAGCAGAAATAAGTCCTATGATGAAACATGGTGGGTAAGGAATGGAACATGGCATGGACTGGGGTGCTGTGTCAAATGGATGTCATCTGAGAACGGAACCAAATATGCAAAGCGACAAAGCATACAAAAGGGAGCTGGAGGATCAGGTGGGCGACTGAGGAGACAACCCTTACCCGAAGGCAAACTGTAGGGACATGTTCTCTTCTCCATGAAAAACAAAATTCACTCTTCGAGGTCACTCTCTTGAACTCGCCTCACCTTCTTACCATACCTCTGCTTAAAGTATTTAAAATTCAGAAAGTACTCGTCAGAATCCCAAGTATCCCACTCACTGCAAATTTCTACATGGAGCATGTCTCCTAAAGCCAATTAAACTAACTACTGAAATGAGGTATTCGTCCAACTGATGACTATTTTGTCTCATATTGTTTTTATTAAGTTTATTTATTATTGTGAGAGAGAGAAAGACAGCGTGCATTGAGTAGGGCAGGGAGAGAGGAAGAGAGAGAGGGAATCCCAGGCTAATTGCACAGAGCCTGACATGGGGTTTGGCTGCATGAACCGTGAAATCATGACCTGAGCCCAAATCCAGAGCTCAACCGAGCCAACCAGCCACTCCTATCTAATATTGATTTTACTTTTTATTTTTTAAATCTTTTTTAAATCTTTATTTTTGAGAGAGAGAGAGAGTGCAAGTGTGAGAGGATCAGAGAGAGGGGGAGACACAGAACCCAAAGCAGGTGCCAGGCTCTGAGCTGTCAGCACAGAGCTGGATGCAGGGCTTGAACTCACGAACCACGAGATCATGACCTGAGCCAAAGTTGGATGCTCAACCATCTGAGCCACCCAAGAACCCTTTAATATTGGTTTTAAATTCACTCAATGAGGGGTGCCTGGGTGGCTCAGTAGGTTAAGCATCTGACTTCAGCTCAGGTCATGATCTCATGGTTTGTGGATTCAAGCCCCACGTCGGGCTCTGTGCTGACAGCTCAGAACCTGGAGCCTGCTTCAGATTCTGTGTGTCCTTCTCTCTCTGCCCCTTCCCCACTTGTGCTCAGTCTCTCAAAAACAAATAAGTGTAAAAAATAAAAATAATCACTCAGTGAGGACTTTAAGGTGAAACACTTCATCTTCATCAATATTCCTACAAGCGGCTGGTGCCTGAGGTCGTGCGTGTGCAATCATGAGTGTGTACGTTTGGGCGTGTAGAAGGCACCTTCCCGTTCTGTACCACACCGTGAGTCTTCATGCATCAGATCCATAATGAACTGTTATCACTGATGGAAGCGGGATTTTCCACTGTCTGTGCCCAGAGACATTCTGCACAAGTGAAACAAGGAGACTTACGTTCTCGCTCATCTGCACAACCCAAAACACCCAGTGCAATTGTGGCAGGAGATCACACCAGTCAGGGGAGAGGTGGCAGGTGGCCCCCGGACCCACGACATCAGGGCTAGATGGCGTCGTTGATAACACTTTTACTTCAGCTAGCAGAAAGCCACGTGTCTCTGTGCTTATCTCTAGAGCCTTCTTCCCTCTGGCCTTCCTCCCTTCCTCACCCCAGGTTTCTGACCTTGCCGTGTGTGATAAACCCCGTCCACTGCAGCTTTCTGTCAGATTTGTCAGGCTGAGCTTTCAAGGTCATGGCAAGGACTCTTCCAAAGTCAGGCTTGTGGGCATTCCACCGGCTTTGAGTTTCTGCTTTCTGAGGGCGCCCCCACGCCTCCTCCACTACCTCCCTCGGCCTCCCGCCAGCTGGCTGCTCTGGCAGTGCCCTCCACATCTCCTCTTCCCTCTCCTAGGCCTTTCTAGAAACTACTCACACACAAATTCTGTTTTGACAATTTTGCGTTCAGCACGTGATAGCACGTGAAATGATGACCCAATGTCCGAATGCAAACACGACAAAAGACTGCAGGTGGCAGTCAGGCTCTTGGGGAAGGGGTAGCTACAGAATACAGGAGCAAAATACAGACAAAATGGTGGGCTGAAGATGCAAATTCCTGGACCAATGGCTTCCCATGTCACTCAAAGGTCAAGTGAGGGTCCTCAGCGAACAGGACCTCAGTGGACAAGTCCCTTGTCCTCCTCACTCGTCGTCCCCCCAGCCCCTGTCTCATCTCCCTCTTGCTCATTCCACCACAGCCACACTCAGCACCCTTCAGTCCTGAACATGGAACCATGTTCCCTGCCCCAGGGCCTTTGCACTTGCTGCTTCCCCGTTTGGCATGATCTTCATCCAGATGTCATTTCTTACTCCCTTACCTCCTTTATGTCTGCACTCAAATGTCCTCTTTCCTATGGTCTCCCCAAACAACCTGTACACATAGCAACACCTCCAATGTCCCCCTTTAAGTTACCTAATCCCTCTCCACAGCACCCATGACCATCTGATACATATTCAGTTGTTCATTTGTACAGTATCGATCTCAACCCAATGTGCTGTCCATCTGCGAGAGCAAAGCCATTGTCTATTGACATCACTGCTCCCTTCCCAGCATGGGAGGGGGTCTGACACGCCACAGGTACTCAGGAAATATTGTTGAATATATGAGTGGACACATGCTCACTCTGCTGGCATCCGGGGCCCCAGGCTGACGCCCGGGTTATCTGTTCCCCACACTCCCCACCCCCATTCCAATCTGGGCTTCCAGCCTCTGACCCCAGGGCTCTGGCCGGGCTCACTGCAGCCACAGCCGTGCTCTGCCTCTGACTGTGCCCCACCACACACGTGGCTTGTCCCCCCAGCTGCAGCCCTCTGGCCAGCAGCTCTCCGCGGGGCTCAAGGCAGCCTGTGACCCGGTGTCCCCCACTCAGTCTGCAGGTGCCAGCTGACCCCGCTTACAGGTCACTCAGCAGGACAGGTTCTGCCACCTTGGCTTCCTTCCCAAGGCGAACAAGCACCAGCAGGCGGGGAGTACATGGTCACGGTCACATTTTACTTCCTGAATGGAGATTCTCATGTCTGTGTGAGAACCCACAGCTGACACATTCAGAAAACCAGTGCCTGGGGTTTAAGGTTAAGGATGTACATTCTGAGGACTCTCCTAAGACATGCACCTCTGCACAAGAGACCAGACCCTGGGGCCCTTGCCTCGTGGCCACTGTAGTCTCCCTCGATCCCCCTAGGTGGCCCCAGAGTCCCCGCCCATCTGCAGACTCGTCCTGCCCCTGTCCCCGTGCAGGTCCAAGTAGGAAGTCCAAGTAGGAAGTCCCAAAGCTCCAGGGCTTGTTAACGATCCCCTGCAGCGGGTGTGTCAGAAACCACGCCCTCCGATCCCGACACCGCAGCCTCTGACAGGGTGAGCTCTCCACCTCCGGCGTGCACCCCCCACAGGTCCCATCCCATCCCACATCTCCCAACAGGTGCCGAACACCTGTCCAAGCCTGAAACATGGCATCCTGCGAACAATGAGCCAAGCATCAAGACCACACGCTATAGGCTTCCATTTGTATGTGACGCCCAGGGGAAGCAAGTCCACAGACAACGAAGGAGACTGCTGGGGAGAGGGGCGGTGAGGAGTAACGGCTAACGGGCTTCTTTGGGGGGTGTTGCAAACGTTCTGGAACAGTGACACATCCTGGGGACCATCCTAGAAGCCACTGAAGTGGTGAACTGTATGGTATGTGTATTACATCTTAAATAGAAAAATAAAACTAACAGTGTAGTTGGTGTGACTACATCCCCGTACCACCGTGTGTAGAATCCCTCTGGGCACAAAAGGTCTTTCATGTGGCTGCCTTGACGTCCCTGGTGAACCCGGTGGCTTATTTCGCTGTCGTTTTGAGATGTTCTCGGTCGCCTTCCAGAACGGTCAGAATGGACGGCTTTGTCCCAAAGACACACACAAGCAAGACCCGATGAAAACTCCCTGTCAGCACATCCACATTCCATTTCTCGCCCTCGTCTCTCACCGACTCCAGGTGACCTTCCCCACCTCCCACCTACCTTCCCACGCTGTGCTCTGGCCTCCTCAAATGAACCCTCTGGGCCTTTCGTGGCCTTTCATGTCATCTCCTTCCTTCCTTAATGTCCACTCTGCCTTCAGATTCAACCTTCTTCAGGGAGCCTGGCGCTTCACAAGGCAGCGCAGCTACGAGCCTGTCTTCTACCTGCTCCATCACTGGCCCCATCTGCGTCTCCTCCCCAAGCTCAGGGATGTCAGGACACCAGGGTCCTGAGCTCCACCTTCAAAGCCTCCTGCAGAGTAACCGCTTTAAGGGAAAAGAAGGCTCCAGCCAGCAATGCAGGTGGCTCAGACAGGAATTTATCCCACAGGCCACACGTAATAACCAACAAGCCAGACAAAAGACAAAACTTCCCTTCTCTTTGTGCTAATATAGACACAGTTGCTTAACTTTTATTTTTAGTTACCTTGGACGTGCTCTGGGAAATGATGTCATGCTTCTGAATTAACATTCCTGCCTATTCAACTTCCAATGAGGGTATTATGAATTCCCTAAAGTGCCATAAAAATGATGAGAAAATAGGCTTGTACAGACTTTACATGATGTTTTTTAATCTATTGCTAATGTTAATAAGCGCTAGTTGTTTGGGTTGCCAGAATCCTAGATGATTCAAAATCAGCTTTGCCAAAGCAAAATTAACCAGGAAGGGGCTCATGTGTAGTCATGCTTATATATAGCCACTGACTGATTTAAAGGGACTTCACATTAGAAAGGGGAAAAAAAAAATGACTCAGCCCCCCAGGGTATCAGAGGTGATACATCTTGAGCTGTATTAGCCATTTCAAGGAATACTGAAACCACATGTGAATTCCTCTAATTCTGAATTGCTCTCCCATTTATGGTGACCTCTGATGAAACACCCTCTCCTGGAACATTCTGTAGAAAGCACGGAGACAGGGTATGCTGACTGCAGCCATATGTACCTTAAAATGAATGTGCTGCTTGTTAATAACTGGAAAGTTTGGGGTGCCATGGGGCACCTGGGTGACTCAGTTGGTTAAGCATCCAACTTCTGCTCAGGTCATGATCTCACAGTTCGTGGGTTTGAGCCCCACGTTGGGCTCTGTGCTGACAGCTCAGAGCCTGGAGCCTGCTTCGGATTCTGTGTCTCCCTCTCTCTGACCTCCCCTGCTCACACTGTCTCTCTCTCTTTCTCTCCAAAATAAATAAAACATCTAAAAATTTTTTTAAAAAATTGGAAAGTTTGAGTGGATCTCAGCCCCATACACAATGCTAATAAATTCATGATACAAACCTATCCCATCACAAAACTGAATACACTGAACACAGAGAAGGACATGGTAAGAGGAACAAATGCCATGATGTATTTCTTCCTTTTTCTGTTTCTCCCGGCCACTGTTCTTCTGGGCCATTCAGGTCTCCTTCTACTTATCCTTTATTTTCCTGAGTTGTTCTTCTTCACTTTCTGCCCTTCTCCATCCTCTGCCCCTTGTGTGCTCGTGAATTCACCTCACACCTGCCAGCCAGGGGGATTGTCCCAGTTCCAAGCTCACTGTCTCACCTATAGACTTTCTGATTGTCAGGTTATTGTCAAGAGACATGTGGCAGCTGCTGACCTGGGAGGTGTTCATTTATCTAAAAGATGCGTAGCATCCACTGTGAGCTGGGCACTGGTATCGTGCTAAAGGAGCACACTTCCTGCCCAGGGGATGCATCACCTCACAGGATCGGTATTCAGGCAGAAATTGCAAGATGGCGGCCTCCATACCCATTTATTTCTCACCCACAGTCTTTTCCTTCACCCTTCTCTCTTGCTTGGGCATCTGAAAAGTCAACATCAATGCCAGGAAAAATGAGAATCAGGCAAGGGGTGTCTTGGGCAGTCTTAAACCCCTTTAGGTCAACTTCACCTCCTCCAGACGTGCCTACCCTTTTCTCCACCACTTCCCCGGCTCTGTGAGTTCAGTAAACATTAACTGTGTGCATGTTATGTGCAGGCACTCTACCAAATCAAAGATGATGGTAATAGTATCATTCTCACTGCCCATAAGGAACTTGAAGAATGAAATAATACACAAGCATAAACAACATAATTTTCATATAAAAGGAAAAGTGCTAAAACAAAGAAAACCCAAGACATTAGTTGCTACAAATGCCAAACGTCAGCACCCTAGCTTCATGAGCCCGTCAGGAAAGAGACTGCTCCCCTGATTGATTTTTTATCTGGAATGAAATCTGGGTTCGTTTTTTATTTGCTTTTTTCTCTTCTTCCCCCATTATCTTCATCCCCACGCATGCCGCAGAGTTCGGCTCCAGGCAGATCTATCTAAGACGTTCGTGGTGGTTCTACAGCCCGTCGAGGGCACACTTCATGTCCTCGACATCTTTCCTGTGCATGAACCAAGTCTCAGTCAAAAGCGGCCCTGGCATTCCCATCTCATACATCCCCACTTGTCTACGTGTGTTTGCAGGAGTAATTCCTTTGTCTTTCCACCTCTTCAGACATTCCTTAGGAAGAATGGTGCACACAGAATAATTGTCAACAGCACACACCACTCTCAGGGGTCAGGGATCACTGCTGCTCCTTCACACAGGATGGCAATGACAGGGCATTGTCCCTAGCCACTACCTCTCGCCCAAGTCTATCTGTATTTTCACAGGGGATTTTTCATTTCTGCTGCTGTGTGGGAACCTGGTTCATATTTTGGGAAGGTTGGTCACCTGATTCCCTCTGAAATCACATCACAAGGATAGTTGTTCATTTTAAGTAGCAATGAGGATGGCGAGAAACTCAAAACAATAATAATGCCTAATAATAATATCTGCCATTAATCAAGGACTTGCCAGCCACCAAATGCTTCTTATTTAATCTTCACTAAAACCCTATGAGGGATTTTTATTCCTGTTTAATCCAAAGGATGAGGAAAGATTCAAAAAGGTCATAACTGCCCAAGACCACACACAGGGCCAAGATCTAACCCCACTCAAAGTGAACTCAAAACCTGGGTTTTTAATCACTGTCCACATCCCCATTCGGAGTTGTTACTGACAGAATTAGAGATGTTTATCCTAGAGAAAAAAACTGACTCCCGGGGATGTCTTATATTATCCATATAGGGGAACCGTTTTCATATATAAATATTTCCTTGGCTCCAGGACAGACAGATTTGGGGTTCACTCTGATGAAACATATCCCAAAGACTAGAACAATTCTCATCTTTATTCATTTACCACCAACTACCCGTCAAATTCACACCCACTGTTATAGTCACTTTCCCAATGAACCTATGAAGAAGATATCATCCACACTTAGAAGTCAGAGAAGACAAGCGATCTGTCTCAGGTTTCCTTGCAAATGCAAGTGTCAATACTGGTCAGTTCAGGTTTCTGTTCAATTTCCTTTATTCTGGGCTGCTCTCTGGAATTGAATCAGGGGGAAACGCTTGGCTTGAGATTTTAAAAACCATGCATGGTCAGCATGGCCTGGGGACAGGAAGGTCCTAGTTTCTCTTCTTTAAAAACAAAATTTTTTTTTTATTTTTGAGAGAGAGAAAAAGCACAGGGGAGGGGCAAAAAGAGAGGGAGACAGAGGATCCAAAGTGGGCTCTGCAATGACAGCAGACAGCCCAATGCCAGGCTCAAGCTCACAAGCCGAGCCGTGAGATCACGACCTGAGCTGAAGCTGGACGCTCAACCCATTGAGCCACCAGGGGCCCCTAGATTCTCTTCTAAGGGCTGATATCAGTCTTGTATTTCAAACATATGGCAATTTTATAGGCTGGCCACATGTAGGCACATGCTAGCTTCCACACACACACACAGGGGAACGATTCTAAATGTAAATTTATAAGCATGAATTACACAATGACGCCAAAAAGGGGGAGATTTTACAGTTAACTACATCTATTCAGTTAGTTATAGTCAATTCAGTTAGTTATTTAAAAACACAGTCTGCTTTATTTAGCACTGAATGATGTCTTAAATAGAATCCCAAACATGATTTGATTAAACTAACATCCTGTAGTCATAAGTACGTGAGAAATAGGAGTTTATTTATGAAAAATAAATGGAAATCTTATTTTTGTCGTATTCTGTTTTGAACATTTCCTGTTTATATTCATTAAATATTTTGAAAACTAAAAAACATGTTCTTATGTATCCCGTTCCTAAATATCTGGACTTGGAGTGATATACTGTCAACCAACAGTTCAAAGGGTGAATGATTTTATCTCTGTGCAAAGCCAAAGCCATAATAACTTGGAAAGCACGTCCACAAAACCACGCATGTGTGAATTTGTGAGAAGTAACACCGTATTTTTTTTCCTTTGCTTTATAGTAAAAGAGGAGAGCATGTATAGTCTCCCGCAGACAGAAATGGCTACACACACATGCTGTCTTAGGAAACAATTATAGGAGTTGGCAGGCAACCTCGCCTGGAGGGGACACAAAGAAAATGCTAGTTAGAAATAGGTCAAGGGAGCTTTAAGGAAATTGACAATGAATCCATGAAAAAAACAAAACAACTGAATTTTACATGAGGGCGGCAATCAAATAGAAGCGTAATCCTATCAAAATCCTACGTTTTGCTTATTCCAAATGTTCTCTTGATAGGGTTTCATTGGATAAATTAAATAGTTATAAACTGGAAAATGAAGATGTCTATTGACTCACTGCTTATAAAAGTGAATATTTCTTAAGTACCAAGGACAAAATGTTTAAATAAGGAAAGCAGGGGCGCCTGGGTGGCTCAGTCGGTTAAGCATCCAACCTCGGCTCAGGTCATGATCTCACGATTCGTGGTTTGAGCCCCGCATCAGGCTCTGTGCTGACAGCTCAGAGCCTTGAGCCTGCTTCAGATTCTGTGTCTCCCTATCTCTCTCTGACCCTCTCCTGCTCGCACTGTCTCTCTCTGTCTCTCAAAAATAAATAAAAACATTTTAAAAAATTAAAAAAAATAAATAAGGAAAGCACAGATAATATTTAAATGGACATTTTTTCAGAATCCACCCAAATAGAAATCTAAATTCACCCAAAGCAAATCAAATGAGTGCTCACTATTTCTATCCTCTTTATAAATATAATGGCTAAGCAACTGACATAAAAAAAAAACTCATCAATTAGAAAACTATTTAGGCCAACTGACTATAGTTCAGAAAATGTATTTTTAATTGCATTGCTAATTAAAATTCTATGTGTTTGTCTTTTAAGCCCTTGGTCACCTTCTTATTTTCTAAATACTTTCCTTTTTTGAACAAATCATCTGCAGATATTATAAATATAAAACAAATATTCCAAAAAGGTCTTATTGCTTATTCTCTGTCATCCCTGCACCGACATGTCCAATCGGCCATGTCTGCATACCCATCACACTAGCTGTCTTTGAATCCATTCCTTCCTGGTGTCCATATTGGTCCAGGCTTTACTCTCTTGTGCTCAGACCATGAGGTCAGGGCCGTAACTTTCCTCACTGCCCCAAATCCTTTCCCCTTCAGTCAGTCCTTCACACGCCACTGGGGTATTCTAGAATGGAGTATGCCTAAGCCTCTCCCCATCACAATGATATTCAGTACTTCAAGTTTCCCCCCATGATCAAGTTCAAATGCTTCAAAGACAGGCTCACTTTCTAGCCTTGTCCCCTCCCCTTTTTCATGAACACACCCCACCCCCAAGAACACTGCAGGCACGTTCATGTCTTTGTGCTTCTTTTTGCACATCTCTCACCATTTTGTTTCCTCCTGCAGCATCCGCTCCTCCCTACATGTTAAACTCATTACCTATCGTTGGTGGCCCAGCTCAAATGCCACTCCAGTTGTAGGCCTTTCCTTCTTGACCCAACACTGCTTAAGGAAAATACGGGAATGGGTCCATGACAAACAAGGCTTCCGTGCCCTTTCTTATCCTCTTACAGCACCCTGCCCATCCATCTGACCCCAGGCCTCCTATTTTACATAAACCGTACATTTACCTGGCTGCATCCCACTCTGGAGACGGGACCTTTTAAGAACAGAAAGCAGGTGTCAATATCCCTCTTCCCCTCCACCAGGACCTGCCACCCAACCTAGTCAGTGCTTGTGGGGTGGATAAGGACTGAGAAAGGTAAGCAGGGTAATTACACGATCTCTTTCTCTGAAGAGCTGGTGAAAAGCCAGAACCGGGGACTCGGATCACGTATCGGGGAAGCTGATCTTACATTATATGTAATATAATATACTGATCTTATATTTAATCTGTTAACTGCATGAACAGGAAGTTGGAAAGACTCCTTCACATTTTAGGGGATGGAAAGAACCTGATAATGATGACTGAAAGCTCACCCATCAATCAAGTCCCAACCAGCAGAGCCAATGAGAAGAAACCTCTACCCTCTTGAATATCTTTAGCAGTTCACTTTCACTTATGGGTGACCAAAGGAGGAATGTCTTTATTCATAAACTATTGAAACCCTTCTTGCTTACAATCTCGCCTATGTCGTTCAATGTCCCACAACATTCTCTGCTAAAAACAGGAATCCTGTGGTCTTCATGTACTTGGTTTCTCCTGACCGTTCCCTATGAGCACTTCCCCACCTCCATACAAAGTACGAATTAGAAGAAAAGTGGGGCATTCTTATCTTTTTTTTCTTTTCTGTAATAATTCTCTTAATGGATACTTTTATACAGCTTTTCTGTTTTTTACATGTTAGGAGATTTTTCAAGGGATTTTTTTCCTATTCACTCTATGAGAGATTGTATACAGAACTTGTTTACTTGGTCTGGAAGCTGCTGTAGGCTTCAGATTGTGTTTGGCTCTGAAAATAATTAATGTTTTGGTCTGCACTGCTTTTCTAATGACTGTGGCTTTCAATCACAAGTGAGAAATTAGAAGAATTTAAGGATTACATATAAAGCATTTTTCCTACTGCTTAATTATATATGTAATTAAAATATATCATATATATATCTTATGTCAATTTGATACTAAGTTATCATTTCCAAATGAGACTGTTTTCTCCTTAAGAGAGGCAGTAAATGAGATCACTTAAAACCCTAGTGTCATATACTGGGTAATAAATTAACTTTATATTCTTCTCAAGAAAGATCTATCAGTTGATTTCTCAGTGAAGAGGACCTTCCTAAGTAGTGTTTCAAGGGTAAGAATTCCAATGTCTACAAATGTTAAATAACGAATATATTTCCATGGCTGTTGCTGCCCCCCCTTCTCCCTCCCAATCCCTCTGGGTGATCTTCCTCTGGCACCACACACACAACTCCCTCCTTCAAAACACACCTGCCTGGGGTGGAGAAGCCTCCAGGGCTCCTTCAGAGTGACCCCTGAAGTTTGAGAAGGGCCACCACATGGCCACCCCTCCCCCAGGGCCTTGCCGTGGGGACCAGCACAAACTAAGGGTAAGATCTGCTCTAACATGCATAAGGAAAGAGAAAGAGGGATATGAACAAATCAGCAGAATTTCAATAATTATTCAGTCTGCATAATGAGTATGTGGCTGTTCATCATAATGGTGTCTTCTACTTCTTTGTACGCCGAAAATTTTTCACGACAATATATATTTAAAGAAGGTAAAGGGGTACTACGGCCAGGCATAGGATTTCTGCCAATCTTGGGTAAAGAGAGTGAAAGCCCAGGCTTCTTCCCACATATATCAAATATCCGTCTGCCCCTTAGATCCACTCTCTACTTTGCTCAGCTGGCCGACCTGTCCAGGTTGCATCAATAAAGCCTCAGGGCACTTTCCCTGCAGGTCGAGTTGACCAACAGGAGGTCAACAGAGGGTGGGAGTGAGGGATGAGATTGATGTCAAGAACTCATTCCCCCCGCACCCCTCACATATCCACACCCCATGGCCTGCCTGTGTCTTTCAACCAAAGATCACTGCCCTTCTCAAGGGATGTTGCTCCAAGGCACTACTCTTTGTCCATCAAGGTTCAGAAAACTGTTTCTACCCTAGCCCTGCTGGTCTCGGGACATACTGGTGCCCCAGCTGTCAGGTCCCTTTGGCAATTTCTTGTTCTTCACCATTGCATGTAGACCCTTGGCTTGTCCTAAGCTGACTGTGGGGACCCTGTCTGACAGACCAGAGCACAATTGCCTATTCCATCCATGAAAGAGAAGGAGAATCAGGCTTACTGTCTGAAAAGCAGCAGATACTGAAAACCATTCATGAGTATGTCTTCCCTCCTTCCCTCACCAAATTCCTTCCCTTGCTCATCAAAGACGGATTTCTTACTGCTCTGAAGCTGATAGCTCCACGGTGGGTCACCTGTTGCAGATCAGACACTAGGCTGCATATACTCCAGAGAAGGGCTTAGAATCACACATGCAGGCTGAGGTTTCCCTCCCCCAGGAACCAGAAAAATGGAAACTGCTGCAGAGCCCACAGTACCACTTGGTGAGGGCCACCAAATGTCTTGTCATCCCGCTGCCTTTTGATGATTCTTTCCCTAAAGGTGCTATGTGGTGTCCACCAGGATTCTCCCCAGCCCCCGTCTTTGCATCTTGTGTTTTCTCTTGGATGGCCAAAGACACTGGATAGGCCCCTCCCCAGGCAGAGGCCGGCACATGTGGACACACTGAGAGGTTGACAGTAACAAGAAGGAAAATCCCTGCAACCAACCAAGACAGACCAGTTTTCAACGGCTCAGGCAGCACTATTCCTGGAACACCTGTGTGATGGTGGATGCCATCATGGGTGGCTAGATTTCATGCTAGTTTCTGGATAATGGAGAGTTAAAAAGAAAACCCTGGGCCCAGAGGGGGTCACTTATGGTAAGAGTATCACATCAGCAAACCAAGACAAACTAACCTAACCCAACTGCAGGTTCACCCACCTCCAAAATGTAGCCTGGAACCAGTCAACATAGACTTTCCTGCTCGGCACTAGCAAATACACTGAGTGACCCCTTCCATTCTATTTGGGAGGGGGCCTTGCCTAAAACAATGTGTTCTTCGCTAATAATTTCCCTTTATCTACTCCCTCTCTGTCTTTAAAGACCTTTCCTTTTCCGCAGTCTGATGGACCTCCTTTCTATTTGCTAGATGGGATGCTGTCTGATTCATGAATCGTTCAATGGCCAATTTGACTTTTTAAATTACTCAGATGAGTTTTTGTTGCTTAACAGAACTAATCATAACAAGTGTTACCTTTTCCTGGGCATTCTGGGTCAGATACTATGCTAAGCGTTTTACACTCATGACTTCTAACTTGATATTATTGTAGGCATTCTGATCCCCGTATTAAGAAAAAGTAACGCACTCAAGGCCATGTAACTAGTAAATAACAAAGCTGAGATTCAAACCAAATATGTCTGGCTCAAAAGCTGATACTCTTTCCATTACACAATTTGTTTTCTTTGAAAGGAGGTGGAAGGGTATCTGTTCCGAGTTTGTTTTGTTTGGGTGCAGAGGTATCTGAGGAGGAGAGGAGAGGAGAGGAGAGGAGAGGAGAGGAGAGGAGAGGAGCGGAGAGGAGAGGAGAGGAGAGGAGAGAAGGGGAAGGAAGGGGAGGGAAGGGGAGGGGAGGGGAGGAAAGGGGAAGGGAGGGCAGGATATGGAAGAGGCAAGACAGGGCCCATCCTGCCATCTCTGCTCATACATAAGGGACTAGTCTTGAGCCCATAAGAACAGAAACTCGGGCACAGTGCTTATGAAAAGCTGGACACAATTAAGTCCACACATCACTGCTTCCCCCTTAGAGAACAAAATCAGCACAGGCTCGAGGCGAAGCCATTCCTCCCCCTTCACTGCCCTGTCCCCAGGTTTCAGAGTCGTTTGAGCCTCAAGGTGTCCACTGGGTGCAGGGGACAGTGTCTTACAGAAGCACCAGCTGCAGAGGTTTTGACAAGTCCCCTTGACCGAGAGGCTCAAGAGGAAAGAAAGGGAGCAAATTCATTCCCCAGCCCATATAAGACGTCACCGCCCTGAGGAGGCCCAGAAATAGCCAGGGAAGAATTTAAGCAAACAAGAGGAGCATGGGGGTCAAGGTCTTGTCAAGCAGGTGAAGGCTTGGAGCCATGGAGATATGGACGTAAACATTCACTGACCTTATTTATACTCATGAACTACTGAAACCAAGGAGGTTAATTGCTAATCCACTTGTTCTTTCTTTGGACTCCTAAAACCCTGGCTCTTTTTCTGGGTCACTGCCATTAGACCCATGGCTTCAAGCCTGAATCTAGTCCTGCCCCTCATGACAAGGACCAGGCCTGGCTTGTTTTCCTGGCCCTCTGCGGCCCACTTGCTCCTCCTTGTCTACTTGCCTATTCTCCTGAAGACTGAACTCTGCTTTCCCAACTGAATTTTTCTTACTCCTAGGGTGCTATCTTTAAAAAGTATGGGGCGCCTGGGTGGCTCTGTCAGTTAAGCCTCTGACTTCAGCTCAGGTCACGATCTCACGGGTTCCTGGGTTCGAGCCCCACATCGAGCTCTGTCCTGACAGCTCAGAGCCTGGAGCCTGCTTCGGATTCTGTGTCTCCCTCTCTCTGTGTCCCTCCCCAACTTACACTCTGCCTCTCAAAAATAAATGAATGTTAAAAAAAAATTTTTTTAAGTATATATTTGGTTTTTTATCTCCTGGGGCCTGGGACAGACATTTAAATTTCCTGAGCCACAGGAATGTTTTTATAGGCTAATGAGCTAACTTATGGTGGAACTCCCATGTAGCTTCAGGATCAGTGGTTGGACACAGAGGGACCGATCACGTGATTAGAGGTTTGGAACTTTCAGCAGCACCCCCTGACCTCCAGTGAGGCAAGAGGGACTAGAAATCGACTTTGCTGACGATTTGATCGATTTTGCCTACCAAATCAAACTTCAATAAACCCTCTGAAACAATAAGGCTCAGGGAGCTTCACACATTAAGGTGAACACATGAAGATGATGGGAGGGCATGGAAACTCTGTGCACCCCGTGCCCCCAAGCCTTGTCTGACGCATCTCTTCCATGGGCTGTTACTGAGTCATATCTTTTATGATAAACTGTGCTTGGAAGTAAATGCTGAGTTCTGTCATTCTAGTAAATACTGAGCCTGAGGAAGGGCATCATGGGAATCCCTGAACTTGTAGCGGGGTAGCCTGGAGATCCCATCTGTGTCTGGCCCTGAAGTGAGGCAGTCCTGCAGGACTGAGGCCTTACCCTGTAGATTCTGTGCTAACTCTTTAGGGGCCACTGGAGATTTAGGAAAGTGATTGCTTGTGAAAAAAGGGCACAACACCCTTCCTAAGTAGGCTGTTGTCGATATTCGTCTTAATTGTATTCAACATGGTAAAGACAGCCTCACAGCCTTGGTGAAGACACTGATGAACACGATCATGGACCACCACAGAGCCACCGGGCAAGAAGAGCCTCCAGCCCCTTCCATCCTGCCCAGAGCCACCATCATCTCTCACCTGGATTGCTGCAGCAACCCAGCAAGGGTCTCCCCACTTCTACACCCGGCCCCCCACACCGCAGACAGAGGGATCCTTTAAACACATGAATCAGAGCACGTCACTCCTTAAAACCTGCAGTGCAGTGGACTCCCAGTTCCTTCACCAACTACCTCTTCAACCACATCATCACCTGGCCATCATTCACCTCACTCCAGCATGTCTGTCACCTCCTTATTCTTGGAACATGCCAGACAGTATGGGTTCCCATATCCAGATAGGAACCTTCTTCCTCTAAATGGCTTATGATTATTCCCTCCCCTCCTTCAAGTGTTTGGTCAAATGTCATCTTCTCCATGAGGTCTGCCCTGACCTTCCTATTTAAAATTGTGACACACGTTCTTATACAACCCCTTCAGGCTTCCACCTCTTTATCCTGGCCTGCCATTCCTTTTGTTCCATCATATAAGATAGCATACAATTTAATCACGTATTATAGTTGTTTGTTTTCCACCTTTCCTTGCTAGAATGCAAGACTCCCAAAACTAAATATCAAACCAATTTCATTCCCTGATGTATTCCAAGTGCCTGGCACATAACAAATACTCAATACACATTCATTGAGGGGCGCCTGGGTGGCTCAGTCAGTTAAGCGTCCAACTTTGCTCAGGTCATGATCTCACGGTTTGTGGGTTCGAGCCCTGTGTCGGGCTCTGTGCTGACCGCTCAGAGCCTGGAGTGTGCTTTGGATTCTGTGTCTCCCTCTCTTTCTGTCCCTTCCCCATTTATGCTCTGTTTCTCTCTGATCAAAAAAACTTTTTTTTAAAATACACATTAGTTGAGTGGATGATTTTAAGGACAGGTTTGTTCGGAGGATCCTAACTGAAAGCGCTGCCCTGTAAATGTGGAGCCAGCTGCACTTGGTAGATCCTGGAAGACAACGGGAGAGGCAGGTTCAGTGACACTGGACTTGAGCCTGCTTGAACCTGGACTCTCTCCTTGACCGAAATTTAAAGGCTCCTCTGAGCACTCTTATTTAATGAGGTCTTGCCCTTAGGCTGTGACCTTGACCTGTCTAGCCTAGGTTTAACAAGAATCCCACTAAATCAGTTTAGCAAAAATCTCCCTTAATATCGATTACCTTCAATATTTAATTAAATTCCTTAACCGTGCCTGATACTCACTCACCACAGCCTGCCTTCAGCCAGAATTCTGCCAAGTTGGTTTAGCAATATTTCCCCTACTGGATGGCTTCTCTTATTAAAATCTATCCCCTGGTCTCCTCACTCTGCTCATTTGCTATAAACCCCTAGTTTTGCCTTGCCGTGTTTGGATCTGAGCCCAGTCTCTCTGTCCCAATGGTCTTGACATCTCTTGCAATAGTCCTGAATAAAGTCTTCCTTACCATTTTAACAAGTGTCAGGATAATGTTTTTCTTTAACCAACTGTATGGGCTTGAGCAAGTCACATAATTTGTTTTCTCATCTGTCAAATGAGACCCATAAGAGAGGATCTCAGACATCACCACCAGCCTACATTGTGTCCTAGGCCTCATACAGGACAATTTCCTCAAATCTGGCTCGGCCTTCCATATCCTGGAATCCACTTTCACACTGTCACATACCGAAGCTCCAGAGTCCTCCTAATGGTGATGGACAGAGAACGAATCCCAAAGCAGCCTTCAACAAGTAAGATTAAGTCTCAACTCTTAGTTTAAATATTCATATGATATATTCAATAATACATCTGCCTTTATTTTAGCATAACACTTGATACTGCTTATCAGACAATCCAACTTCTTTTCCCAAAACATTTACATAAATCCAGTATCCTAGGAAGGGCCTGATTTGTTGATGCTGTGACCACATGAGCTGCCACTGCACACACATACACCCCTGGGAATTCGGGGTACAACCCTCCGGAGCTCAAGAAGACCAGACTAGATCTCTTTCAGCTTTAAAAGTTATTATCTTGCCCCATGAGTAAGGAGACAAAGCAATCAAGTCTTACAGATTTATGGTCTTAGGAAGATAGGTTTTAAATGCCTGAATAAAAGTGTGTATTATAAAAATGACCTTCAGATTGATGCTTTGACTTTCCCCCCATATCCTCCATGCTGTATGTCCGTCCATGTTGCCATATCCAGTCACCGACATCTTGGCTTTAAGTAAATAAATACATCAGTTGTGAGGAAATTCTCAAGTTCCCAAAGCCTACATAATCTGCAAAGATATATCCAAAGTTAATATACTTTTTTCTAGCTATAAATAGAATATCAGCCAGTGACTCCAAAGACAATTGAATATGTTGTTTTTTCAACATCTGTCAGATGCTTTCAAATCAATCCTGATTGTTGAGAAGTTACACTTTAGTGACAGCATCAATGATTTACTTTAAAATAACTTTATAAATGAAATTTTTTCTAACGAATCAGTCATCTTATAAGTTGAGTGAAAATGAATTTGCCTTTAGTTTGAAAAACATCTACTTTCACAACTAAGAAGATATAGAAGCACTTTATTTTTTTATTATTATTTTTTAACACTTATTTATTTTTGAGAGACAGAGAGAGACAAAGCATGAGCTGGGGACGGGCAGAGAGAGGGGGAGGCACAGAGCAGGCTCCAGGCTCTGAGCTGTCAGCACAGAACCCAATGCAAGGCTCAAATCTACTAACAGTGAGATCATGACCTGAGCCGAAGTCAGTGACTTAACCAACTGAACCACCCAGGCGCCCCAGAAGCACTTTAAAAGGTGAAAAAGAGGGGCACTTGGGTGGCTTAACAGTCAGTTAAGCATCCCACTGTAGAGCTCAACTCAGGTCACGATCACAGGGTGGTGAGATCAAGCCCTGCATCAGGCTCTGCACTGAGCATAGAGCCTGCTCTCCCTTTCTCTCTGCCTCTCCCCCACCTGACTACGTGTGCAGGAACGTGTGTGAGCATACATGTGCTCTCTCTGTGTCTCTAATAAAAAAGATAAAAGAAAAAATCAGAAATACTGTGAGAAAACATGTGTAGTGATACATAAGTATATTTCTCTGGTGTCTAAGTAATTTAGCATCAGTAATAGATGAAAATCCATCTTCAATGGCTTATTATACTAAAACATAGAAAATATAGTCAGATATTCCAATTGGGCAATAAAAATCAAAACCAGGAGCGCCTGGGTGGCTCAGTCAGTTAAGCGTCTGGCTTCGGCTCAGGTCATGATCTCACGGTTCATTGGTTCGAGCCCTGCATTGGGCTCTGTGCTGAGCACTAGCTCAGAGTCTGGAGGCTGCTTCAGATTCTGTGTGTCCCTCTCTCTCTCTGACTCTGCCCTGCTCATGCTGTCTCTCTCTGTCTCTCAAAAATAAACTAAAAAAAAACCCAAAACCAATAAGTAGTCTCAACTCTTGTGTACATTCACATATTTAACAAGTGATCACAAAATTAATCCTGATTTGCTAGAATGCAAGTACCATTGAAAAAGTGACACTTACCTCCACTGCCTAATGAATAAAACATTTAAGGATTTTTGTTCTGGAAATTTTTGAAAAAGAAAAACATATGCTGGAATTTTTCAATGGCAAGCCACATTTGAAAGCCGAATAGAAAAAGTCTTCTCATCCACTGATATCATTAGGTTACAAGATGTGAAGCCTGTCTCTATGGTGCTAAAATTTTATTTATTGAACATAACTATTTAAATACAGCATTCAAAATCAATGAAAGAATGTTCTGTTATATGCTTAAGAAGAAAAGAACACTTGGAAATTCAAGGGGTAATTATAAATACTGTATTTTTGCATAAATCCTCAAGCCTGCAAAATAAGTGTATGTTCTTATAAAATAGCTATTAAATTTGAGGAAAGGAGTGAACATTATTGTTATCATAGTTCACAAAGTCAGTGCAAGCTTCTCTCTCTCTCTCTCTCTCTCTCCCTCTCTTTCTCCTTTCCTGGGTTATCTGATACAATTTCAGGTACTTTACAGTTTTTTAATTAATATTTTGTGAATAATCATATGGCCAGTAAGAGGCACTAATACACACACTTGAAGAAGGAGAAAATGGGGGTAGATCTAATCAACTGCCCATTACAGCGGCCACACCAGAAGACAGAAAATCAAAAACCATCCGGACAAAGGTAAGGAATAATTTTCAACCCTTGGCTTGAACTCTTACAGACATAATTCCAGTTAGAACTGAAATATCTATGGTTGATTCGCTTTCATCTCTAGAAAGCTTTCCTCTGTTTTTGCCTACCTATCTTTCATCTGGGAAAACACGAGCCTTAAAATATCAGTGCAAATGGTTGTCATTGAAAACATGAACTCACTTACCTATTATCCTTGGTCTCCATTATCGCTTCCAGAATATGTGTCTGTGAAAATCATGAAACCGTTTTTCTGTCTTCTAAGCCTTTCGTTTGTGTTTCCTTTAAATGTGTACTCCAAGCTCAGCTCCGCCTGGCCCGGAGAAAGGCCTGTACCGCCCTCGGTGTCCCTTCATCACCTGACGCCCAGAAGCATGGTTGGGCTGCCACGTGCGCCTTCGCGTAGGACTCTCCAGTCTGAAAGTGGGTGCCTTGTTGCGCTATGCCTCCTGATCCAGCACCCCACAGATGTTCTTAAGGGAAAACAGTGCTGGCTAGGTAATGGTTTTTGGCTATTCCCCACGGCAGAAATGAGCAATTTTCATCTGAGAATCTTCTCTATTTCCTTTTGAAGGTGGTGAGGAACAATGTCACAGAAGCTTCGGGGCCCAGGCTTTCTCAGCCTCATCTCAGCAGATGTCAAATGCTCACTGGCAAGAGCCCCTCTTCCCGCTCTGGTGATACGTGCATTTCCTCATCACTTCTGGACCCTGAAAGGAAAATCAAGGCAGGGTAAAGGAAGAGTAAGGGAAAGTACGCAGAGTAAATGCACTGAAAGTGTAATTCCTCGTGGAAGACAGCCATGGTTCTTATTTCCAGTGACTTTCTAATTATAAACTGCTGGTTGCACTGTGGCCCTGCCAAACAGCATGGCATTTATCCCTCACCTCACAACCAACGGACGCACACGGCGGCCTCCGTAAATAAAAAACAAAACAACAACAGCAACAAGATACCTCACATATCTACTTAATTGAGTTTCATCTTCTCACTCCCTATGCATTTCTTCTCATTTCTCTATTTCCTGAGCCTCTTTTAAGTGAAATATGTGCTTCACAGGGCGTGCCTTGTTTCAGAAACAGCACCTTTAAATCCAAAGCTGTGACTTTGCATATAATACAACTCATGTTTGAAAGTGAAACATCTATATCAGAAAAAGAAAAGAAAATGTGTCTTTCAGAAAGCCTTTTTTTCTAGTGATGTCTCAATAACCACTAGTGCCTGGCAACAGTTAACATTTTAAGAAATAAACTAGAAAAAAAATGACTAACTTTAACAACGGTGATAAGCCAGAGGGACACATGAAACTGAATTTCCTATCCATTCATACAACTCTCATGAGTATAAATATTTGATAACTTTAGACAGTACCATACTTACACAGTTCTTTAAAGTAGATAGAAGAGAGGTAGAATTGCTAACTTGCTTAATATATTGAAGAAACTTGGACGCAGACAGGTAAGTAATTGTGTGCAAGCTCACTCAACTAGGATCTGATAAATGAGAAATTGGAAAACTGGCTCTGGATTCCTCGTCTACTTTTTGTTAGCCAACAATACTTCCTTGTGGACAAAGGTCATTTAGAGATGGTAATCTAAGCTGTGCTTATAACACTATAGATTCTTGGCTTCATGAAAACCATGGAAAAGAACTCAAAACTCACTGTAAACTATTTCCCAAAAACATTTCCCCAATAACTTGTTATAAAAAAAATTACAGGCATCATGAGTGAGAATAATTGAAACTAAACGAAAATCTTAATTATTCTTTCATATAAAATCATACATAATGAAATTTGATTGCCATGTGTCAAGAATTAGAGAAATTGTAGATTCAATTTTTTAACTAAAGATTTCAAACTAAATTAAGAAATTATAGGGCACCTGGGTGGCTCAGGAGGTTGTGTCCAACTCTTGATTCGGCTCAGGTCATGATCTCAGGGTTGTGAGATTGAGCCCTGCATTGGACCCCACATGGGGATGGAACCTGCTTGGGATTCTTTCCCTCTCTCTCTCTCTGTGCCTCTCACCCCCATGTACTCTCTTTCTCTCTCTACTTTCTCTCTCTCTCTCTCTCTCTCGCTCTCTCTCGCTCTCTCTCTCTCGCTCTCTCCCTCTTGCTCTCTGAAAAAGAAAAAAGAAATTATATAACAAGAAGATGAAAACCTTTTGTATGACAATGAATTTCAGAAATTGGACTCTTCCATTTGAAATGTTCAGTTTAACAGAAGTTATGTATAATAAAGTGGAAGACTAGAATCAAAGCAAGGAGTTGAAATAAGTGTTGTAAGTTATCAACACCTGTGAAATTCCAGGATTCATTCTGTGATTTAACTTCTAACAATTCTGAGAATAGGAATTAATCCAGATATGTCTTCCGACTAAAAAAGATTTTGTCAGTCAAAATGTCATTTTAAATATAAACATAAAAGATGAACGTACTGTAGAATAGACACAGGTTTTATATAAATGTTTATGATCAAACATGAAATTCCAAGGGAAATTTGGAATCATTTATACTTGAACAGAGACCCTCCGGGTTCTGCCTTCAGCTGCACCGCACATTTGTCTCCTCATGTTGCCCTGCTCTGTGGGAGCACGAGAGAAAGGTAGCAGCACGGACAGAAGTGGAGCGCCGCGAGTTCATGCTTGTTAACCTCCCTGCATGAGTTTCCATCTCTAATTCCAGTTTGTCAATATCTTTAAAAAGCACATTCTGAAATCTGCAATCTTAATTAGCTTTATATCAGCTGGCATATTTGGTAAAGTTGCAATACAAGGTAGAAGCCTGTGGCGACTTATTAGAACATTCCTCCAGAGGGACAAGGAAACATTGATCACAAAAGAAACAATCTTTGGGTAGTTTCACTACACAACTCTGAGCCCTAATGAAAGTCTCTCATCAAGCACATCACACTATCAATGCTATAGCAAGATATACGACAACTTTGCCCAACATACTACCAAGGCCAAGATACAGTCCTTCTCCTGATCCCTCCACAGAGCTAGCTGCCAGTCTAAAAATGTTGTCAAAGGGGCAAGTGCATTACCATGATGTGACATGCTCTGGATGAGCCCATGCTGGGTCCTAGGGTAACTGCACCCCTGTCCAACAGCTCTTTAATTCTCTCTTAATACCATCCATTTTAATATCACTTCTATAATTCACATCTAGCCTACAATTTAGAGTTCTAAGAACGATTGTTCCTTTTTGGACACTGGAACATTTGTATGTGTGCGTCTCCTCAGGACTTGTCTTTTCCTCGGACTGTTCATTAGTGACCCCCTGGCATAGGCAGCATGGCCAATGGTGCTGTAACAGCATCGGATGATGACAGAGGGGGGCTATGTTTGTGGGGAACAGAGCATAAAGTAACAACGTGTGGAATTACTGTGTTCTACACCCAAAACAAATGTAACATTGTATGTCAACTCTTCTCAAATTTTAAAATTTAAAAAAAAAACTTTTTAAAGAAATACCCTCCATGATCTAACAATTGTATATGCATATGGGTGAGAGAAGACAGTATGCTGAGTGGAAACACCAATTGCCCAAACTCCAGTCACTGATGGGTCACCCTCCTTCTTCTTTTTCATATTTGAGGATCCGTGGCCTAATTGTATACCATCTATTTGTCACTCACTTAATATTCTTTTTTAAATTACTCTCTACTTAAATAAACATATTATGAAAGGAAACTCTCTATTCACAACATACATGGAAACTCAGTCCTATGGGAACCTAAATAGAGGGCAACTCTAAAGATCAATAAAGTGAACACAAAACAAAAGGAAACTTCCTAAATTCTGGTTGGTCTCTCTTCATTAAAAAGGGGAGTAGTAAATGTATGGGGACCTTGATAGCCTTTAATGATTTCATTGAGAAAAAAGAAAGACTAAAAATTAAGTATCCATTTCAAGAACTTAGAAAAAAGGTAATGGGACACACCCAAGGAGAATAGGAAATAATGATGAGAGCAGAATTAATGAAGTGGGAAACAAAGACACAGAGGAAATGATCAGCAAAGACAAAAGTGAGTTTTTTTCAAAGACACATGGGCAAACTTGGACCAAGTCTGATCAAGATAAAATCAAAGTCACTCACACGAAGAAAGTGCTGGAAATAAAACAGTAGATGCATCAGAAATTTTTTTTTAGAAAATTTAAAAAAATTTTTATATCTTTATTTTTTATTTTGAGAGACAGAGAGCAAGCGGGGGAGGGGCAGAGAGAGAGGGAGACACAATCCGAAACAGGCTCCAGGCTCTGAGCTATCAGCACAGAGCCCGATGCGGGGCCCAAACCCACGGACCATGAGATCATGACCTGAGCCTGATGGAGCCACCCAGGTGCCCCAAGAAGCACCAGAAATTAAAAAGACAAGAGATGACAAAATGATTCAGGCAATGAATTTTTAAATTTTGAAAATGGGCAAATTCCTGGAAGAATATAAAGTACCAAAACAAATTCAAGAACTAAGTCAATCCTATGAAACAGATTTAATCACTGATATTTAAATCTCTTCATAGAGAACACACGAGGCTGGACAGTTTCACTGGTGAGCTGTACCAAATGTTCAATAAACGGACTAACTCTACTATCTTACAGGTTCTACCAGAGGACATAAAAACAGGCAGTATGTCCAAGTAATTTCATGAGGCTGATAATATTCCCTAATTAAATGATCTACACCAAACTGGGACAATTATGAAAAAGAAAAATTAATAGCCAACCTCACTCATGAACATGGATGTAAAACTATAAAACACACTTCAGCAAGTTGAATCCAGCACTGTGTAACACGCACAATACCTATGATTAAGTTGATCAGAAGCTAAAATTCAATATTCATTAATAACCAAAAAAAATTTTAAAGGAAAGAAAATAAAAACTTTTAGTCAGGAGAAGTAGATGAGAACTTCACTAATGGGCAAACGTACTTTCTTGTCTTCGTTTCTACGGCCCGTTTTACTGGAGGTGCAAGTGCAAGACAGAAAAAGGGAAAGAAGAATGAGGAGTGAGGGGTGGAGGAGAGGAAACAAAACTGTCACTATTCACAGATGGAATATTACAAAAAAGAAATTTGGGCAAATTACTGAAATTAATAATTGAGTGATACAATTTCCACACACAAGAGTTTATGTGTGTGTGTTGAGGGGTTCTTTTAGACGACAGCCATTTACAACAGCCAGAAAGAAAACAAGTACCCTTGGAATAGTTATGATGAAAACCTTATATAAAACTTTTAGGAAGAACATCTGCCAACATGAACCAAAAAAAAAAAACATTAAAGAGGACTTTTTAAAAATGGAGATAATGCACGTGATGACGTCACTTCTCCTCAAATCGCTTTTCATTCAAAGGAATTCCCACTAAAATCCCAGTAAGTTTTTAAAATAAAACTTGACAAGTGGGTTCTCAGAGTTTTACAGAAGAACAAAGGGACAAGACGTTTTTGAAAAGACGCCTTCAGAAAGCTTTTTTAGATATTGAATCTTAATGTAAAACTATTATAACTAACTGAGATGGCATTCACACAGGAACCAGCAGAATAAAAAGCTTAGCAACAGAGCCCTGCATTCGTGGAAACTGGATACACGAGTGAGGTGTTTGTAGAGTTCGGTGGGGAAAGCGGACCATTCGGAAAATGTTACCGGAACAAGCCGTTATCTACACAGAAACAAAACGTATCTGTACCTCCCACTGTGCACAAATATCAATGCCAGGCGTAAGTGAGAAAATCAAACCTTAAAGTTTTTAGAAAGAAATAGGACACAATATCTTAATGACCTCAGAGTAAAGAAGAATTCTCCAAATAGAAGCCAATAACCATAAGACAAAAGATGGTGGTGGTCCAACCATATTGAAACTAAGAACTTCTTTTCTCTTTTTTAAACTAAGAACTTCTGTTCACCTAAGGCAAGCTACACAAATCAGGAGAACGTTATTTGCCACACTGATAACTGGCAGAAGTTTTTTGTCCAGAATACATAAAGAACTCTCAAAGAAAAAAGAAACCCAAAAGTACACAAAATTCTCTAATTTATATATACTCTTGTATGCATAGTATTTTCATTTAAAAATAATAACAATTATGGGGTGGCTCACTGGGGTGGCCATATGACTTCAGCTCAGGTCATGATCTTGTGGTTTGTGGGTTTGAGCCCTGCATCAGACTCTGCACTGACAGCTTGGACGGTGGAGCCTGCTTTGGAGTCTGTGTCTCTTCTCTCTCTCTGCCCCTCCCCTGCTTGCACTCTGTCTCTTTCTCAAAAATAAATATTGAAATTTTTTAAAATAAATAAATATAATAAAAATTAAATGCATAAAATTGTGTGTCATACAGGGCATAATATTAAAAATAAGTTTATAACACAATGGAAAGTATATAATGACATCTTTGTTTAAAATAGTCAATATCTTTTATTTATTTACTTATTATTATAATAGCTGTTAATTAAGAATGAGGTACTGATGGAAAAATAGAGGCAATGAAATAATGTTTTTACAAGAAGGAAGGAGAGGAAGAGGAGGGAGGGGAAGCAAGGAGAAAAGGAATTTGCAAAAGGGGTCATATCCTTTTTTTGATGCCTCTTTGAGTCACATCGCATCTACTCATTTTCCAAACACCAACTATCTCCTCTGTTATCCGGGCGTGAGGCCTCCACTTTGTGAATCTGTGAGAACCTGCTCCCCAAGCATTCCAAAGTATTCCTCAGAGTTGCAAAGACCCACGTGGTACCCGTAAGCCCTTCTTAATTAATACGAAATTCTGCATGCAGTGTTTAAATGATCATACCTAACGTGTAGTCCTGTACAATTGCATACACGGCTTCATGGGATCCTCCAGACGACCTGATAAAAGAGAGAGACCAGATAGCTTCCCCATTTTACAACTTAAGGGACTGAAACTCAAACAAGTTAAGGCATGTATCCAAGCCACAAGGGGATAAAGAAGGAAAAAAGGTGACAAATGTTTCCAGGGTGGCTCTATGGTAGATGTTGTCAATGTTAGTTTATAAATATGAAAATATTAGTTTTACAAAGATATTAATCTTTGTGAACTCTAGCTCTGCAGGGGCAGCGTAGAAGGGGAGACACTGTGCATACCATCACAGGGTCTCTTGGGCCACTAGGGCACTCCAAAGGTCACAATGAGGAAGTGACAGCGCTCCAACACCAGCTCTAGACCCTTAGTTCAAGAGCATTCTTCAATAAAACCCACTGCTTCCCATATAATGATATCGAAATGTGTGGAGCCCATCAACATTCACAAAGCATTATTATAGATTCTTTTCGTTATTCTCATGATTATTTTGTACTAATCCAAGATGTATATAGGTAAAGGAAATATTAAAATGCCTTTTTTTATTCCCAATTCATGACTGCACACACACACACACACACACACACACACACACCTTTATTCAATTCAACAAATATCTGTTTCTTGGAAGTGATAATGTCATATTTTAAATATGCATATATATGAACACATCTCTGCTTGTAATTAAATATATATTCAGTTCTATTTCATGTTCATTATTTTAAACTCAGAAATGCTTTCTGACCCTTACTGATTGTAACATTAACATTATGTAGGATTTGTGTACATATATGTTTAAGGCTTCTCTTGTATATAAATCTTTCCCTGATAATACATCCATTTTTGAGTGTTTCGGTATGTCACACATTTACTTTTATAAATCCTTAACAATGATATCACACAGAAGAGAAAAAAGCCTTTTTTATGACATCAAACATGACTGAACAGCAGTCTAATACAATGTAAAATCTAAGAAACATGAGCAAACTATTAATACACTTAAGGCAGCTCTTCAGGACAAGCAAATTAACCATGAAGCGTTAAGTTTGGTATTTTTTACTGCTTTTATAATGTTTTATTAATGTAGTTCATTAGCATAGCCAAGAAAATTAGTATCTCCTAAATTTGGTGTGCAGTGGAAACGTTATGGTGATAGTAAAATTATAGTGCAGTATAGCAGGCGTGTCCGGTAAAGATAAAACATCTCTAATTCACTGAAGTGATTCCATAGATACTCATTTTTTTTCAGTTTCATAACAGCCTGGTAACTCTGTAGAAAACTGTTAATTCTGTTTCACAGATAAGAACATTGGTGGACAGAAAGTCAAGTCACATCCCACCCTGGGACTCACACAGGGTCTTTGCCTTCCGTCTCTTACTTTATCCACCTAACACAATATATGTGCTCAAATACGACTTCCTTCTCTCCCTGCCGCTCCATGTCGGGCGGAAGCCCAACACTGGAGAATCACAGAATCTCTCTGGGCCTCATCTGTAAACCAGGGCTGGCCTGCCCCATCCATGGGCAGGTTCATCAGAAAGACCACCTGTAACTATGTCTAAAAGTACTTTAACAAACTGCAGATAATTTTTGCAAAAATTCGTGTCATATTTTCCAACACATGAGGTGCCATGAAGCGCATTCATGATATCCTCTGCCCAGGCACTCAGGCCCTCTTCTCAGGTCGGGCACATTCAGTTGGCACTCTGTCCTTGGTACTCAGGAACGGGGATTTGGGCACCCATCCTCGCCCGCTATGGAATCATTCATTTGGCTCCTGAAACCTGAGGCCGCTGCCCATGGCTGATACAGGCACGCTGTGCCATTCAGTGACCTCTCTGCCTTCCCGGCAAAAATACCCAACCTGGGTTTTCCCCACAGAGGGCGAACTTGGCACTATAGATGGTCTCCTTTAAGGAGGAGCGAAGAAGAGTGCCAGCTCCACTTCCTCGCTGAGGTGAAGCTCTCTTGGAGTTGCGCTGCGTGAAGCAGAAACAGCCCAGAGACTCAGGGTGGAAATCAGAGCCCTGGTAGGGGTAAGTGGTGACCTGCCCTCGGCCAACAGCTGTCCTTTGGTAGGTAGGCGGGGAGGAGCAGGGAAGATGGAGGAATTCTGAGGTGGAGGAAAGTAGACTTCACCAGAAAGAAAAAGGACAACACAGACTTCCCAGGAGCTAGAACACAGGCACCCGGCTGCCACCCACGGGACTGAAAAGAAAGATCTTTCCTGCAGGGAATGAAATAAAAATATCATGAGGAGCGACCTCTTGGTCTTCATCTTCTGTATGATGTCCCTTCTCTTTGGTTTAGCCCATCTGCTAAACACAGCACCGCATCTTTTTCCGCGTGGACTTAGAACAAGTAAAACTCTGTCTTCCTGGAGGGAGAGAAGCCGCATGGGCCGCAGCCAGGAGGAAGTAACGACATCTTGGATGGCCCTCCCCCTTTCCACTGTTGTCGGTGCTGCCATGTTCACAGGCACCACCCCTCCACAGTTTTACGTATCAGAATAACGATGGTTTCCCTTGAAACAGTCTTTTAAGCACCTACAGCGAAGAACAGAGTCAGAACTGCCCATGGGATCTCCTGAGAACGGCACACACATTCCTCTAAAAAGGGGAACCGAAAACCAACGCTACTTTGTATCACGTCTGACCAAAGTCCTAAGTGGCTACGTCCTCTGGGATGCGGTGAAAATTTACCCTCCAAAGTCCCTCATGCTACAAGAACAGGGAGCCAGGTGCAGACAGACCTCGGCCCACAGAAAGCCTCGACTGGCACTGCCTTCAGGATAATTGCCTTGCCCTCCTTAATGTTAGAACAACACATGAGTCAGCAAAGACTTTAAAATGGCATCTTTGGAAAATGGAGAAGTCAGATTCATTCGCTCTATAAATCAATAGAGCAAAGTTAAGATTTAAGACATAGCAAGTCTTGCGAGTGTCACTAATGACAGCACTCTACTGGTACAGTCTGCTGTAGGAAAGGCCATGGTCACTGGTCATTATCAGACCTCAAATACACATCCCAGTGATTGAAGATGTGCATAAATGCACTTCGTAGGGCACCAAAAGTAAAGTTAAAGGTGAATGATATGGAACTGGTTGTGTGTGTGTGTGTGTGTGTGTGTGTGGGTGGGTGGGTATTTCCATGTACAATGCCTAACAGAAAAGACACTGTATTTCAAATGTAATAAGAAAAAATATATATAAACTATTCCTTCAGGATTCCAAATCTCCTCTGTGTTATACAAACCTTCCTCCTCTAGTTTGCTGAACGTGTTTCAAGAGTATCTTCTTTATTGTTGACTCTCTTACTTGGTGGAATTCGGGGCCATGGATACATAAGGCATTCAATAGAGATTGAATAACTTAGTCACCTTGGCCAATTTCCAGGTAATAAAAAGACAAATACTTTCATAGCATATCTTGGATGGAACTGAGGGGCCTCTTCTTTCCGTCTTGTCAACTAACCGAGTTAACTGTCTGAGGCAGGGCCTTGGGGAGGGCTAATAGCGGAACAGGAGCCCCTCGGAGTCTTGGATTTATCTTTAGATTAATGTTATCAAAGATAACATTTTTCCCCAAAATAAGAGACCATATAGATGAATTTCTATGGCATATGAATTAGACCTCCCCAAAGCTCTTAAAAAGTAACACATGAAAAATAGATTATGATTAAAATACATCTCATTTCATATTATCTGACTAATATTATCATCTAGTTTTTCGAAGGGAAAAAGAACATTCATTCATTCACTTAAAAACACGAAGGGAGCTTGCCATGGAACCCCAGGCCAGGGCTTTACTCACCCGCCATCTGATCCTGGAGGCGGTGATTGCTAACCTGTTTTCAGTCCTATTGAAGGAGGAGGAAACTGAGGGGCCCTGGGAGGCTCAGTCGGTTAAGCGTCCGACTTCCGCGCAGGTCGTGATATCATGGTTTCTGAGTTCAAGCCCCGCGTCAGCCTCTGTGCTGACAGCTCAGAGCCTGGAGCCTGCTTAGGATTCTGTGTCTCCTTCTCGCTCTCTGCCCCTCCCCCACTCAAGCTCTGTCTCTGTCTCTCTTTCTCAAAAAATTAACAAACATTAAAAAGAAAAAGGTGGAAACTGAGACTCCAAGAGGTAAAGTATTAGTATCAGGACTAGTATGATGCAGAGTCAGTTTGCAAAACCAAGTTTGACTCCAGATAATAATATTTAAAATCCTGGATTTTTTTTTCTGTTCATTAGCAAGGCCTCTGGGGAATATGAGATGACCTAGACATAATACAGTCTTCAGAGTCAGGATTTTCTAGAATGGGCACTTATTAAACATTTAATGAACCAAAGGATTAATAAACAAAACTAGTAAGATGTTTGCATATTATGAAAACTGGCAATGGTTGGATTTAACTTATGTTTTAAGCTTAAAAGCCTAAAATTACTATCTTTATGCTCCAAGTAAATGATCGTCTAACTTATCAGTTAAGGTTCTGTTTATAGAGGGTTGTTAGATTTGCCAAATAAAAATATGCGTAGTTAAGTTTGAATTTCAAATAAACAACAAAGTTTTAGTGTATGTTCACCTCAGGCAATATTTCCTGTAATGGGTGACCCCATTAGGACTTTATTAATGATTAAATTTGTCACTGCATTAAAAACAAGAAGAGCTAAGCCTTTACTACTATGTAAATTAGTGCACAAATTCTAGACACTTGAAAAATCCAAATACATACGCCTCTCTAGCGCTTAGTGCTTAAATGAAATAAAGAGATCTATGAAGTTTAAGTGATCACCCGTAATAGGATTTGGGTGTCTGACTTATTTTAATATGTTGTCGTTTCAGAATACATCAAAAGGAATATGTGGATTACAGAGCCCTCGTTTTCTAACAGTCTAATCCAGAACAAAATACATAAACCAAATGTTTGTCTGGATGCGATGTTACTTTAACAAGACCACAGGTGCCCCTTTACAAAAGCAAGAACCGGTGTGGCCTGGGCTTTGGGTCACCATGAACTCTACGTGCTGTGAGAGGGGACACAGAGGCCGGAGCTCAGTGTTTGCAATTGGAGGATTTACTGATGTTCATTCAGCCAGAAAAGCAAACTTGGGTATCATCTAGTCGACCTCCCCTTTTCACAAATAAGAAATAGTGGGGGCTCTCTTCTCCCTTAATCTTACATCTTATAATCTGCGAAATGGATTTGCCTACTCCTAGAGGCTATTGTGACAGTGACAAAAGACAATACAGGCGAAAGCATGTTATTTGATCAAATAATTGTCATAAACCAAGCGTACCCCAAAGATGGGGTGTATTAATTGCACCCAGGGTTTGGAGGAGACTTACAGAGTATCCACTTCGTACCTCTTATCTCAGAGATGAAGTGAAAGGACTTTCCAGTTAGTGCATAGAGAAGCCAAGGCCTCAGAGCTAGCACCACACCCCCCGATTCCCACCCAGTACTTCTCCCAACTTCATGTCACCTGTTAGGTACCCGCCCAGTGACCCTGTCCTAGGCTGCAGAGTCAGACATGGTGCGCTAAGTGCAGAGTTTAAGGAAGGAAAAGGTGGCCAGGAGAAAGGAGAAAAGCACATAAAACAGAAATGAAAATAGTAACAGGATTGGCAATACAAAAAGCAAACTGCTACTCAGGTTGTCCAAGATCAGAATAGCAACGGGAACTGTTCCGGTGTCCAACTGGCACCGTTTGCATCAATCACATCTAGTGGCCCTCACTTGGACTCATGGCAGGACAGTCACTATTCATCACTTCTGCCATCATCCAGGCTTTAACAGGAGCTGTACAAAGAGAGGTGGCCTCCCCTCCCCCAGTAGAGCACTCTTGTGACAACGTGGAAACATCAGCACCATTAGCAGGTCCTGGATACATTTTTTTATATTTAGTCAGAGCTGATTAAGAGGAACTTGATCAAAAGATCATTTCAAAGTTCCTTCCTTTAAGGAACTGGTAGGGTAACCGCTGTGGCCTGCTTCCCCGTGGATGGGGAATGGGAAGGTGGGTAGGCTGAATGGGAGAAGTCAAAACTCCTGTGAACAACATTGTGCCAAGTTCCGTGCTGGTGCTTTCATTTGCATGACCTCATTGGAACCCTAGGACAGGTGTGTGAAGAACAATTGCCAATGTCTAACATAGGAAGCTACCGAGACCCACAGGAGGTGAGTTTTCAGTGGTCACAGAACTAAGATGAGGCATGGCTGAGATGAATCCCGAAAGCTCCTGAGAACAAACCCAGCAAAACACAACAACACACCCGGTGCTTCTGATGAGAGGGAGCCTGGGTCTCAAAGAGCGTGACAGGGCTTTTCTTTTTCTCGGGGGAAGCCTAGAAAACCCCATCTTCATCATGGAAAGAATCTCAGAAACCAAGCAAGGTGCGAGGGAAAGATGGAAAATAGCACACATGGCTTGGTTTGTTTGAAAGGGAGACGAAAGGAGCCTTGAGCTCCAGAGCAAAGAAGGGGGGATATTGGCCAGCCAAATAGGCAGAGGAGGTAGAGAAGGGGAGAGTAGGACTTTGCGGCAGGGTTAGGGAAAGGAAGCTGGTTAGTCATTAGCAAAACCCGGGGACATCATAATCACAACATTAACCTGTCACGTACCTGGGTATCAATGGGTACCTTTAAAAAAAAACAATATAGGAGGTTTACTTTTCACGTGACAAATAAAACGGGATTAAGTGTCAATGACTTTTATCTGCATTGGAGGAGAAATAAGGAGCCCCCCTTCCATATAACTTCAGGGCAGCTAGTGCTTAGGAAAGACATGGAATGAACCTGGTTTTGCCTTTTACTGACATAGAACAGGATAAAATGAAAACCCCCAAACTGGGGCATGTTAGAAACAAACCCAGGGTCCTTCCGGAGGTATCAACCTTGTTTCAAGAGAAAGAACACGACTGAGAGATTCTCCTTGTTAGAACTGAGACACTCTTTCTAAGAATTTGATGATCACGTATTAGAATAAAATGGAATAACTTAGTAAAACGTTGTCAACTAAAAGCAGGCTTTTCCAATATCATTATATAAGATCAGGATAATAGGTGATATCGCGGAAGGGTTTGCTGTTGGAAATGAGGACAATTGCTGCAAATTAAGCCAGAAGCCACTTTGACAATCCCACTTTATATTCTACAGGACTCTTGACCCCACACCCCCTTTGTATGGCAAAGGACCCATTGTGAACAACCGCGGCAAACCCAGGGTGGAAATTAAAATGACAAAGCAGAGTGGTCCGACCACAGTGGATCTCTCCAGTGACACTGCAGCCTCGCCCACAAACCCGAAGCTGCCAGCCCAGACGGTACTGGTTACAAAGAGCCCATTACTCACAGGTGCACGACCCAAGTAAGAAGCTTCTCTATCTTCCGTGGAAGGCAGTGTCCTAGCCAGGTGGTCAGTGCGCTCCGCAAACAACTGCAGTGACTGCCCGACCTGGTTGCAGCTTTCGGAGGACAGAGGGACCAATCAAGCCGCAGGCCTGCTGATTTCCACAAGCTTCTTCCTCTTCCCTTCCGGATCCTTATCTACCCGGATCCTCAGATACTCACCCAGCCGTCAGCGTCGCATCTCAGTGCCTTTGTTTTCCTTTTGTCACATCAGCAGGTTCCAGCGTGACTGAGCCGCACTGGGTCCAAGGGACTGGATGCCGCAGTCAGCAGCGCGCCCCCCACCCCCAACCCAGCAGACTTTTTTTTTCTTTTTAAAGAGACAGGACCATCATCACCCTCAGGTTTTCATAATGCTGCTGAATGCAGCCTGGGTGCAAATAACAAGGACACTTTGTATTCTTATCAGGTTGCAAAAGTTCATTTTAGGACATAGGCACGGCTGGCAGGAAAAAAAAAAGCCCGGTTCTGTAAAACTCGAGCCGTGTGACCTTAGACAAGTCATTCGTGGATCTCATTTAGTTCATGGAAAAGGAGGCGCTGTGACCAGGCAATAGTCTGGGAATCCTATAAAATGAACTCCCCAAACACCAGCCACATACTCACTGATAAAAGATACAATAACACGCTATGTTGGCATTGCAGGTTGTAGCTTACAAAGTGCTTTACGTATTTTATTTGGATGGGGGTATGAAGTGCCAAAAGTTAATTCAAAAAAAGCATTTACCCAAAATGCTTTGTAAATTATGAAATGTTACACGGCTATAAAATGGTCCAAGTTTTTGTGGGTTCTGTCAGTTTAATAATAAAAGTATTGTGACAATAAATTAAATAAGAGTTCTTCTTCCAGCTTCCTACAAACGGGGGGTGTGAAATACCGCAAGAGCCTGTTTTTGTAACAAGCTCTCCACCTGCACCCTGGGGTGCACCATATTCCAACTGCCTACTCAGTAGAAATCTAGATGAGAGGCTGATCTAGAACTCCTTGAGCTTTGAGGTAGCTGATTGCGTGATGTCTAAGCAAGATTCCTAACTCCACTCAGCCAACTCCAGACCTGAAAAGGCTAAACTCGTCCCTCCCGGGAAGACCGATGCAGGCCCAAAAGGTCAGCATCCACTCCACACGCAGTGTCACTTTCTGCAGCACTGGCCTCCCCAGGGCCACCACTAAGACAGCAAATCTAATTTCCTTGGTGTCCTAGACTCACGGATTCAGACACATAAAATGCCCAGGAGATTGTAGGGAAATGTGTTATTCTGATAAAATCGCTATGTACCAACAAAGGGGAAATAGCGTCCTCAGGGTCTTGTGTCTGACCCTCACACCGTGCCGTGTGGGCAGCCAGCAGTCTGGCCCTCAGTGGTAGGCCCTGTGGGGGTGCGCCTCCCCCCCTCCAGCGGTGCCTCAGTTCTCACAGCGCCATTTGGATGTCACCAGATTAACTCAGCGCACATCTGTGGGGCACTGGAACACAGGGAGGCTCTTCAAGAGAGGGATCTTTAAGTGTCTTGTTCGCATAATGTGGTCATCTACACACTCACCTCTTTGAGCTACTGGAGCCCCGCGGGGGGCCAAAGTTATAAACTGTCGGTGTTTATAATTCCTGGTTCCTCCACCTTCCAAGGAAAATGGAACGCTAATGAGATCATTTTGTTTGGCTCAGTATAGCGCTACTGGGATGCAAGTAGCAGAAACAAGACAATAATGACAGTTACTGTTTTATGCTAATTAGAAAGACCATGTGCGTTTATTTTAGAAAATACCAGAAATGTAACCATAATCTTACCATCTGAAATAACCACTTTTTATCTTCTGGCGTTTGATATATACACATTATATAAAATATATCAGTTTTGTATCTGGCTTTTCCACTTAACATTATATTGAAAACACTTTCCTCTTTCATTCTTTGAAGACATGCTCTCCAATGCCTGCACAGTAACTCTTCTTACAGTTACACTGTAGTGTGTTCAGCTGACTCCCTATAGGAGTTGACACATATTTTTCTCAGAAAGGTTACGCCATTTTGCCCACCTACTCACACTGAATGGAAGTTCCTGGTGACACACTGGTTACACGAAGATGGCCAAATGACACAGAGGTTAGAACCTCCATACCTCCACATGCAACGCACCTGGCATGCCTTTTGCGGTCACGAGGATTTGCGTGCATGTGTGCATACGTGCGTGTGTGTGTGTGGTTCCACACACACTCTGAAGGTGGTTTCATGTGAAACACGGCCCTCGGCCTCACCACAGTCCAGACACACTAGCACACTCCAGAAACCACACGAGTTCCCTTAAATTTGTGGACCCATCTATGGTTTTGAACAGTGTTGTCAAAAGATTAAGACTTTGTCCTAAAACTGGTAAGAAGCCAAGGGTTTCTAGATAGTTAGCGAATCACAAATCTTTCATGATCTGGTCAAAAATTGACTGTTGATGTACACAGTTTAGGACAGCACATCTTTCCTCGCCCTATGCGGACTCTGGCAGATGGTGTCAGAAAGCATCATCTGGAACCTCCCTCGCCCAGAACCATGAAGTAGCCAGAGCAAGGCGTCTTTGCCACTTTTCTAGGGCTTTTAAAAAGTTGGCATCAACTCTCTGGCCTCTTCACTTGGATGACTCTCAGCCATGGCTCTTGCCGTGGCCCACTCTTCCTTTCTAGCCACATCATGTGCCCTAGAGTCCACGTGGCCTGAGTGGCCCTCTTCCACAGAGCTGAATGAGTGCCAGATTCTTCTCAGCTCAGACATAGCCACTGTTCCACCTGAGAGGTGTCAGCTCCACCTCCGCATCTACCCATAATTCCAGAGTCTTAACCTTAATACCTCTGTTGCAGAGCCAGGAAACTCACATGTATATGATGCCAATACTCTCTCAATCTCAATAACTGCTTTGAGTAGCTCAGTAGGCCAACCATGGATTCAATCCCTATAAACCAGTAAATGTCTAAGCAAAAAGCACATATGCTTTTGAAAGAAGCCCATATGCTTTTTGACCTTTGGTTTCTCCTTCTGTGAATGGCAATATTCACTTTCTGATATGGGGATACACAATTCTTGGCATGTAATTGGTCTCCAAATGATAGAAGCTCTTAGTTTTTTTATCTTTTTTTTTTTTTTTTTTTTTTTGCTTTAAGTCACTTTCCCAAGTCAAGAAGTATAATTTTGGAACTGAGAGCCAGACCCTTGCCCTTAAAAGCTACCTATGTAACCTCAAGACTTTTAGAAACCCCCAGCTACATGTCTAATCACAGCAGCAATATGATCCCATGACACATTCTAAGAAGGACACACAGACTCTAAGTTATGAAAATATGGAGGGCATCCAGTAACAACGAACAGAAATATGACCTCATAAACATTATGGCTCCTCAATACAACCAAGCAGGTATGGTCAAGGCACCTGCCATTTTGTAGCTTTTTTTAAAAAACCCCATAGCTTCTAGCCTGGGGTGGGCATGTAGTAGGTGGGTGGCCAATGTTAGCTGAACAGAGAACTTGGGGGCAGACCCCACTTCTTCACTGGGCCAATTTGTTCTCATGTCTATTAAATTTAGGAGACCAGAATATGCCATTCCAAAATATTCTACTTTGTCAAAGGGATTATTTTGCACTGAAAACAACTGAGAAGCCGCAGACACAGAAAAAACTCTTTATCCCCTTGTCAGTCACCAGAGAGGAGCCCAGAGGAATACACATAACATGTCTTGCAACAACCACCCTTACCTGTTAGTTTTCCCATATGGTTACCTTCCCACAATTCTCCACCCTCTGAAAGTCTAAACCTCTTCTCCTTTGTCTTGTCCCATCTCTACAAACCGACCATTCTTTGTGAAGACCCTAGATGGAGCCCCAAGTTCTAACCACCCCCTTGAGTTCCTGCTCATCATTGAGTTTCTCCAGTGTTAATGCACATCGCACACTCATTAAAGTCTGTGTGCTTTTCTCTTGTTAATCTGTCTTGTGTTCGTTTAATCTCCAAGTCCCATTTGTAGAACATGAATAGAGGAAAAGGGTTTTCTATTTCCTTGCCAACAGAAACAGACTGGCCACTGGTTCCCAGACCCATTTTCTAAGAAGCCGGTCCTAGAGCTTAGCTCTGACAACATTCCCTGCAGTTTTCTAGTCCTGTGATGTTCCAGAAAAAACAGGCCTCCCGAGGCACAGTCACACAGACACGTAGACCAAGACCGCACCACACAGCTCCCTTACAAGCTTTCTGTACAAAGCCAAGGTGGTGTTCCTTTGTCTCTGCTTCACACCTTAACAATATTGCGTTGCAGACTCCGTGCTCCTTAATCACAGCATACCCAATGCCACCACTGGATGCAGCACAGGCAAAATTATAAGCAATTTTTAAGGTGGTGATTAAGATCATCCTGGTCACCTAAAAAAAAATTGCACACCAATTTACAGGCTCCTCCACTCACTCATAAAGGAGCACTACCATCAACCACTCCAACCTCACTGAGACCACAAAACAGAGTCTCAACAAGTAGAAGTTGTCTCTGCTGAGCCTCCCCGTTCCTACATTTAAAAACAAAAGCTTCATTTTAAACATGTAAAAATCAATTATCCTACCACTCAGGAAAAAAGAAAAAAAACACTGTTGGTATCTTAGTGGAGTGGATGTAGCTCATCCCTCATCATTTCCTACGTGCATGCATGCATCAATGACAATTTATTAATGGACTCTAAGCTTTCCCGGTACAAGGCCCTTTTCCACCTGCTGCTTCGGCAAATGTCAGGAGACCAAACAGGCAGGGGCCTGCCGTGCCGAGCTTAGACTGCACGGGGAGAGACCAAACAAAATAGACCTGCATATGCCAGGTGGTAAAACATCAAGGAAATTACGGACTGTGAGAAGGTAGTAATGGTGTTGCAGAGGTGCTGTTTTAGACAGACAAGGAATTCAATCAAATGTTACCTACCTAGGGGGTGCCTGTGTGGCTCAGTCCATTAAGCCTGGGACTCAATTTCCACTTAGGTCACAATCTCATGGTTGTGAAATCCAGCTCCACATTGGGCTCTGCGCCGGACGTGGAGTCTGCTTAAGATTCTCTCTCCCTCTTTCTCTGCCCCTCCTCCACTCATGTGCCTCTTGCACAATCTCTCTTAGCGCAGTTGCGCACACACACAAAAAAAGTTATTTACCAGACATTCATCATATGCCAAAGTTATAAAATACAGAATTTTCAGGGCACTGACTGGGTGGCTCAGTCAGTTAAGCTTCCAGTTCTTGATTCGGCTCAGGTCATGATCGCCGAGTGGAGGGACTGAGCCGTGCGTGGAACTCCACACTGAGAGTGAAGCCTGCTTGGGATTCCCTCTCTCTCCCCCTCTCTCTCTGTCCCACCCCCCAACTCATGCTCTCTCTCGCTCTCTCTCTCAAAAATACATAATCTCTTTAAATTAAATTGAACTTAAAAAAAGAAAATACAGAATTATCAGGTTTAGAACCAGCACTACTGTTCTTAATTTAATGAGAACAAAAATCAATAATAACTAAAGAAAAACGTTAAGAACAAAAAGGACAGCCACTCAACCACTCAACATTTCATATAATTTATTTTCTTTAATACTCAGAAGGTTAGTTTATTTTTAATTGCACAAGTCGCATATAATTAGATTTTTCTTGGGCATGATCTGAACACCACAGCTAAAACAAAGCTTCTATTACAAAGCCCATCCTCCGTTTCTCATCTGAGAACAAGTGGCCACCATCATAGGGGTCCTTTCAGAGTAAATCTTCTCAATAATGCATCCTCATATAGACATAGCAACATAGTGTGTTGAATCTTCAAAAGAACGTGTTATACTTTCCTTTCTGCAACTTGCTTTTTTCACCTAATAAGCTGGCAGTAAATACTCTTATATTTCCATGCCAGTGCCCCATCCTTCCTTTTCCTTTAAGTAGGCTTCATGCCCACTGTGGAGCCCAATGTGGGGCTTAATCTCACACCCTTGACTTCATGACCTGAGCTGAGATCAAAAGTCAGACGCTCACCCAACTGAGCCACCAGGTGCCCCAGTACCCCACTCTTTCTAGCTACTGCCTGGTATCCCACAGTTAGGACACATCATGTTGTATTTAACTCTTTCATTTTGATAGACATGAGGGTGACTTCCAATTTGGATTATTAAACAATAAAACTGTAGGGCGCCCAGGTGGCTCAGGCAGTTAAGCGTCCTGTTCTTGGTTTTGACTCAGGTCATGCTCTCACGATTCAAGACTGGGCCCCAAGTCAGGCTCTGTACTGACAGCTTGGAGCCTGCCTAGGATCCTCTCTCTCCTCTCTCTCCACCTTTCCCCGCTCACGCTCCCTTTCTTGCACTCTTTCTTTCTTTCAAAGTAAATAAATAAACATTAAAAAAATAATAAGAAAAATAAACTTGCCTATTTATGTCCATGTGACTTAGGCAGGTAATACGGGATAGAACTGCTGGACCATAGCATTTAAATTTTAATAATAATGACTCTATCCATTTAAAGTGCTTGTATTGGTTTAAAATTCCACCAAAGGTATATACCCTTTGCAAAATTAGAGCCACAACATACCTACTGTTTAAGACTATATTTTCTCAGGGCGCCTGGGTGGCTCAGTCAGTTGAGCGCCCAACTTCGGCTCAGGTCATGATCTCACAGTTTGTGGGTTCGAGCCCCATGTCGGGCTCTGTGCTGACAGCTTGCTCAGAGCATGGAGCCTGCTTCAGATTCTGTACTTTCCTCTCTCTCTGACCCTCCCCTGCTAGCGCGCTCTCAGTCTCTCAAAAATTAAAAAAAAATTTTTAAATTTAGAAAAGACTGTATTTTCTCCTATATAACAAAACACCATGAACATCTTTGCACGTATTTAAGTGTCTTTTTAAAAGACAAATTTTTTAAATTCTTTTTTTTTTTAATTTTTTAACATTTATTTATTTCTGAGACACAGAGAGAGACAGAGCACAAACAGGGGAGGGGTAGAGAGAGAGGGAGACACAGAATCTGAAGCAGGATCCAGACTCTGAGCTGTCAGCACAGACCTAACATGGGGCTTAAACTCACAAACCACAAGATCATAACCTGAGCCAAAGTTGGCTGCTCAACCGACTGAGCCCCCCAGGCCCCTTTAAGAGACAATGTTTAATGGAGGCATATTATTCTATCTCAGTTGTATGAAACTGTTTTTTTAATCAGTTTCCTTACTGTTGAAGATTTCAGATATGTCCAATTGCAGCTACAATCTTTGTATGCATTTGGGATCATTTCTTTATGGGACATTCTTTGATGTTAATACTGGATCAAAGATAAGGGACATGTTTAAAGCATCTTATGCAGGAATTGCCAAATTACTCTCCAGAAAGACCTCCCCAGTCAACATTCCCACCAGCAGGTGGTCAGAGTTACCACATTTATGTTCAGATGGGCATTCCAGGTGCTCCTCAGGATTAACAGGGCCCGAGAAGTCCCAAAGGACTTCATGAAAGTGCTAACTACCCACTATGGATGGGCCCCACACCACGATGTGGGGCAATGCGGCAGAATGAGTGAGCGGACTGGCCAACCGTGTCCAAGCCCCGGCTTCCCACTTCCCAGGGTGGGTCCTAGAAATACAACCTGCTGTCTTCATGCCTCAGCCTCTTCAAACGTAAAACAGGATTGTTAATAACACCCCCGTGGGTGTTTGTGTGGAGTAAACAAATCTATGGTTATAAAGCTTTTTAGCTCAGCACCTGGTTCAGCGCTTTCATAAATATTAGCAGGAAATTATCATAGCTTTGCTGTTTTCCATGGTGTTCAGTGTCAGCAGCGTAAAGTCCAATATTCATTTGTTCAACGTATCTACTGAGTACATCCTAGGAACCAGACACCATGATAAATGAGGATCTTCAACCATGTGACAAATCTATTTGAAAATGTATGAGAAAGACTGTCCACCAGAAGGAGCACTGTCTCTTGTGAGCAATGGCAATTATATATGCAAATGAGTTTGCCTTTTTACCTTTGTTCTTGGGAAGTTGAAAGGGAATTATAATGCTCTGTTATAATTGGTCTCTTTAGTATGTTGATTCTTTCCCATTCTGACACTTTTTTTCACTTTCTGTTTCACAGTCATTGGCCTTGCTATGAGTAGCTTTACATAACCATATACTTTTAGTTAAACACCTGTGTATTCTGGAGTGCCAGCGTGGCTCAATCGGTTAAACATCCGACTATGGTTCAGAGCATGATCTCACAGTTCACGAGTTCAAGCTCTGCTCAGGCTCTGTGCTGACAGCTCAGAGCCTGGAGGCTGCTTCAGATTCTGTGCCTCCCTCTCTCTCTGCCTCTTCCCTGCTCACACTGTCTCTCTCTGTCTCTCTCTCTCTCAAAAATAAGTAAAACATTAAAAAAAAAAAAATAAGGGGCACCTGGGTGGCTCAGTTGGTCAAGCATGGCTCAGGTCATGATCTCATAGTTGGTGGGTTTGAGCCCTGAAGCAGGCTTACAGCTCAGAGCTTGGAGACTGCTTCAGATTCTGCCTCCCTTTCTCTCTGTCCTTCCCCTGCTCATGCTAAAAAGTCTGATTTTTGTGACATGTATCTATTTGGAAAAGTTTGGAAAAGACAAAAACAAATGGGATGAGGGTCCTTGAAACTCCTGACCTTTGGTTTCCTGGGTATGTGAGCCAGGAGATGGTAGAAACTGATTTTAAGAAGAAATGGAAACTAACACGTATTTTTCAATCCACAGAGTAATCTACAGTGTTTACTCTGATGCTTGGTCTTCACAAAAATAGTCCTTCGGAGTAGGTGGTATTCCTCCTCTAGATGCAGAAGCTGGAGTCTAGAGTGATTCATTCCCAGATATTGGTCATCGCCACCCCCATTCTCAGTAAGGAACAACATGCTGGCAGTTCCCGTCACAGCCAGGGCTGGGTGAGAAGAAAGACAAGGGTAGGGCTCTCGTCAAGAGCCCTAGCACTGAGTAATCCTCTCGCCAGTCTAAAAGAAGGAGGATGTGTAATGCTTGCTAATAAGGAATAGGGAGAAATGTTGATATCATACCAGAATATAGCAATATGAGACATAAACATGTACATGCTGTGGTCCGTCAAACCCACAGCCAGAATTTATCCTGATTAATTTAACAAAACAAAACTCTGTGGACATAAAGATAGTTTTGCAACATTGTCTGTATGCAATACAGCTTAAATGAACATAGAGTGAAGTATGAAATGATAGGCATAAAACTAAAATAAAAAGAGAACCCAGGACCAGCTATGAAATGTGTAGATCCCACCACCAAATAAAAACATTAATCACCTTGTTTGAAATGATTAAGAATTTTGGGGCACCTGGGTGGCTCAGTCAGTTAAGTGGCCGTCTTTGGCTCAGGTCATGATCTCACGGTTCATGGGTTCGAGCCCCACGTTGGGCTCTGTGCTGACAGCTAGCTCAGAGCCTGGAGCCTGCTTCAGATACTGTGTCTCCCTCTCTCTCTGACCCTCCCCTGCTTGCACTGTCTCTGTCTCTCAAAAATAAATAAAAAACAAATATTTTCATTATATAATTTGGGGGATAAAAAGTTTTTTAAATAAAGCAGCTAGGCTAGAAATTCTATATTTAAAAAACCAATACAGGATAATGAGTGATGAGGCACATAGCCTCTGCAGGACCATGGGCCTCCTGTGACAGTCTCCCTGCTGACCCCAGGGTGGTCTGAGGTCACATGAAGAGACCACGTGTGCGTGCCATTCCACATATGGCTGCCAGAATGGTCCTGAGCCCTCTTGGTTTGTATGAGGGACCTACCTGACCAAGGTACTAAAATGCTACTTGAAGGTTTCTCTTCATTCAGGTCCAGTGAGACAACCAGCAAAAACATAGCTGTGAACGGCTAGGCACAAACCATAAAATCAGTGAAGCTGGTTTATAAGATATAAACTCAATACCTCAAGAAAATGTCTCCCCCCTGGCATGATGTTTTCAAGCGATCCTCTGAGTCTCATGAAGTTCTCTGCCTTGTACCATCTGTGTCCAGGCTTCTCTGGTCACCACAGAGCATCTGCCCTTTGGTTGTATAATGCAAACCATCAGACAGCTTGGTGGTGCGTCCCGGGCTGGCACAGTTGTGGGTGAGCCCGCGTGCAGGCCCACTGCGGTACTCACGATGGCAGCACCTCCGGGAGCCCACCAGGCCACGTGCGCAGAGCGTTCACCAAGAATGAGCAAAGCCAGGGAGGAAAACCAAACACGCGGTCTGTTGGGAGGGTTGTAAAACAAGACTGAGTGGCGCATGAGGCCAAGAAGGCACAGATTTTTGCCAGGTAGCAAGGCCAGCACCCTGGGGCTCCCTGAACAAGTCTTCCATACAGGGTGCACGGGGTCTGTATTTCAGACCAGCCTTGCCCAGAGCATTCTGTAGCCCTGCTTTCTCCCCAGACGTTGGCCTTTTCCATGCTTTAAAAAACAGGAACTGCCCATAGCTACCTCGTTGGAGCCTTCAGATTTTGTAGGCGATTTAATTTCTACCGCATGACATTTCACAGGGTGAACACCACACAAGTACATGTGTGGAGCCGGCCAGCTGCTTCCCAGCAGCTGACAGTGTGCTCAGTGCTCACAAGCTCCCCCATTTGTAAGAGCCCGCAGAGCCAGAGCTCAGGCCTTCCTGGGTGCGCACCACCTTCGCCCAAATTGGCTGCCATCTCTGCCCACCTGCGGACATTGCATTGCCTCTCAGTGCACAGCCTCAAGCTCTTCTCTAAGGTGTAGTGAGCGCCCCACTAAGTGAGATGGCACTTAGGCGGCCCGCCTTCCCACCCGTCCAGCTGACCCAACAGAGTCACCGCCAGCTGAACGGCCATCATGGCTGCCTGGCTCCTTCCAGGGCCTCTCTCTTCCACAAGCCTCTCTTCTGGCGTGTGGGTGGCCCTCCTGGCAAAACCGGTTGGCTAGTCCTGGAAGCCACTTCCAGATTTCACAGCCACATAATAAACACTTCCCACTTAATCCTTAGTTGGGTCTGAAGTCATATAAATTGGATTTTCCACCTTTCATTAAGAAACTGAAACAGGATTTCTGGCACAGAAACAGGATTGCTTTCTACTGCATGTTTTTGAGAAATCTTTATATATAGTACTTTTAGGCTTCTTCAGGCTCATTATTGTAAGATTATAGGATTAAAAATCTTTTACTTTAATGGACATAAAAATGAGGCACAGAGAGGTCGAGTGACTTCGTAAGGGTAACACACTTAAGAAGTGCTGAATAATAAGTATCCAGAGAGTCCTAGTCAGAATCTATACCTTGTGATTCCTAATCTGGGACATTTTTCTTTTCTTCCTCCAGGACACTCCCCACTCTTGCCCCGACACCATCATGCACCGAAATAGAAATGTTAGGTATCCATGGTGTCCAGATTTACCTGAAACACACTATAGGATTTCTTTGTTGTTGTTTTTATACTGAGCCAACACTTCCCATTATGAACGATTCTCAATGTCATCGCATTCAGTTTTGCAAAATAGTTTGCATAATTATAAAAATTTTTCTGTATCCTTGTTTATCCCTGTAACTAGTTTCAAATTACGATGTATAGCGGTAGTTTGGGAGAGGTAGAAAATCAAGGGTGACAAATGATCTTTGGAACTCACTTGTGAGCAAACGGTCACAGAATAACCGTCCAGGGAAGGCTCTGGGGGCTGCAAATGTAAATCGTAGAAGGGGCAACAGCTTTCCTAGAGTCAGACCGGGTGTTTCCACATTGTTGCTTTCCACTTGTTCACTGTTGGTTCTCAGCTCTTCTGGTAAGGTCCTTGCTTTCCTCCCACCAAGCATTTTGAAAATTGGGCTATGTTCTGCCTTTAATTAATTATGTAAGCAGTTCTCTTTACAACATTAAGTGGCATGCCTGGGGTTGCCTGGGTGCCTCAGTCTGTTTAGCATCAGACTTTGGCTTAGGGCATGATCTCAAGGCTCTTGAGTTCGAGCCCCACATCGGGCTCTGTGCTGACAACTCTGAGCCTGGAGCCTGCTTTAGATTCTGTATCTCCCTCTCTCTCTCTCTGCTCCTCCATTGCTCATGTTCTGTCTCTCTCAAAAATAAATAAATACTTTTAAAATTTTTTTAAAAGAAAAAAGTAGACACTAGCCTATCTGATGTAAGAAATGGATAAATCAGATCTCTTCTCCATTTTTCAGGAAAATGGTGTCCCTGCTGTGCAAAGGAGGGGAGAAGCCAGGAAGCTAATGGTAGAACCTAGTGATACATATGGGCATCCCCTCCTATTACTGTATTGCAAAACCTAAAGGTTAATGAAAGACTCAGATCCTATACATGGAGGCTCAGGTCCCTCAAAAAATAAAGGTTTGAATAACTCAAAGGAGGAAAGAACTTCAGCTGTCAAGATGCTGGCTAAAGACAAAGGGAATCCAGAATAAGCAGTGAAGAAGGAAATTCTTAAATACGAGTTCTAGCCTAGAGAGCATTTGCAGAAACAGGGACTGTCACCTACTCATATTCAGTATTAACACATGAGATGCTGGGAATAATGGAACTTACAATTAAATCCACCAGTTACAGATCATAACATGAGTTTATAAGAACTTACCCAAAAAAGTATATCAATCAGACATACAGGACCTGGGTCTGAGTGAATATGTGGAGTTTGGTTTCTCTTCCTTTACAAAAGGTGTGTCATTTTGGCCAGATGACCAATAGTCACATTATACAAGGAGAAATCTTTTCTTTTCACAAACTAAATGTTAGTTTCACAAACTAAACTAAATATGGAAAGAAGAGGACATGGGTTAGTTAGCTATTGCTGTGTAACAAATGATCTCCAAACTCAGAGGCTCGAAATGGCAAACATTTATGATCTCACAGTTTCTGGAAGTCAAGAATCTAGGAGTGGCCTGTCTGGGCAGTTGTGGTTCAGGGTCTCTCATGAGGTGACACTGACACTGCACTCTCATTCACTGACATTGGAACTTTCTGAGCCCTCCACGCAGGGTCTGTCCCATGCTGTGGGTTGAGGACCCCATTCCGGCCCACATGGAACTCTCCATAAGGCATTCTGGGGTCCCTTAGTATATGCAGCTGGCTTCTCCCTGAACAAGCAATCCAAGAAGGAGAACAAGAGGAAACCACACTGAGATTTGTGTCCTAATCTCAGAAGTGCTACACCATGATCATCATTCCACTCACTCATTACATACAAGCCACCAAATACAGCCCACATTAAGTGGAACGGCTCACCTCTTGAAAGGAGACATGTCTGAGCATTGGCAAATGGATGTCAAAACCACTGCAGGGTATATGATCTGGACATGTTTTCTTTCTTTTTAGCCATACAGCACCAACCAACATCCCTTCTAGGGGATGCTCTCACTGCAGGGAAGACTTCCATCCAGGACCCTGGCAGCTAGGACACAGGCCCATCACATAAGCTCTGGTTGTTCAAGTCTGTGCTCTGGGTTTTGAGCCTCAAGAGAGTGCTTCACAGACTTGGGAGTAGTTGGCTCAGTCGGTGAAGTATCTGACTTCGGCTCAGGTCATGATCTCACAGTTTGTGGGTTCGAGCCCCATGTCAGGCTCTGTGCCGACAGCTCTGAGCCTGGAGCCTGCTTTGGAGTGCTTAGCACATGGTAAACACTCAACCAATTCTTGCTGAATGAACAAATGGGTGAATAAGCGAATCAATGATAGCACTACTCAGTGAAATAAAGGGGACAAGCTGTGGGATGTGACCTCACATGGAGAAAGAGAAGAGGAAAGAAAGAAGAGTGGGGGAGGTGGGGTCCTGGAATGTAGGGGGTTGAGACAAGAAGGGAGATTTCTGAATAGCCTCCAAAGGGACTGATAGGTTTTAAAGATATTTTCCTATCAGATGCACTGTAGAAATCCCTTTTTTAAAAAGCCTACAATAATATTCTACATTATACTTTGAAGTCATATTTGACTTTGAAGGCTTTGAAGTCATATTTGAATTTCATTTAAGTGCATCAAGTTGAGATGATCCTCAAAGCACTGCAGATATATTTGGTGTATGCTAACTCACTCAACACTATAACCTCATTGGAGGAGAAGAGAAAATAAAGGCTCCGTAACGTCCAACATACACGGATGCACTGGACTGTTTGGAGGGAAGTGGGGCACTGCTGTAATGGAAAGGGACCACTGTCCCAGCCCCCTCTCCTTGGTGGAAGCCTGTAAAGGTAGCAGCAGGACACAGGATCCCCAAGAGACACCTAAAGACTGCAGATCATAATCAACCATCATGCTATCTCATTAGTGAAGTGAGCTGGGACCCATGGGAGAACAGAATGAAGTTAAAATTAGGTTGATTAAGTCACAGGTATTATATTCCATTCCTTTTTTTAAATATATTTTTTTGAGAGAGAGGGAGAGAGAGAGAGAGAGTGAGAGAGAGAACGAGCATGCTCATGCACAAGCCCGGGGGAGGGAGAGAGAGAATCCCAAGCAGGCTCCACACTCTTAGCACAAACTGTCAGATCATGACCCAAGCCAAAATCGAGACTTGGATACTGAGTTGATGGAGCCACCCAGGCACCACAAGATTTCCATTCTTTCCACAACTGCAGACCCACTAGGAAATTATCCCAAACTGAAAACTGCACGTAGTGAGTTGAAAAGTAGCTCCCCTCCCCTGAAACACTGTATTCTCAGGATTCTGTGAATGTAACCTTATTTGGAAAAGGGGTCTTACAGATATAATTTAGGATTGTGAGATGAGATCACCCTGGATTATTTAGGTGGATGCTAAATCCAATGACAAGTGTCCTTACAAGAGACAGAAGAGGAGGTGACACAGATACAGAGGAAAAGGCCATGGGAAGACAAAAGCAAGGATGGGAGTGATGATCTACAGGGAACACCTAGGGCCACCAGTGGCTGGAGGGGACAAGGGAGGGTTCTTCCAGAGCCTGCACAGGGGGCACGTCTCTGCCGACACCCAGATACGGAACTTCTGGACTTCCCATGGCCTCCACATATATATCTGTTGCCTTAAGTCACAGAGTCTGTGGTAATTGGTAACGGCTGCCCTAGGAAACGAATACACCACCTAAGAACATTGTCAGGTTTGTAAATGTGGGCCAGAGCTTTCAAGACACTGAGTAAGACCATCTGTATTAGTCAGGGCTCAACCAGTCCGATAGTAGATAATGGGATTTTTTGGAACAAACTGGCTTATGCAATCGTCGGGGCTGGGGCTGGGATGGTCTGAAATGTGGAAGGCAGGCTGGACCTGTGACATAGGCTGACACCACTGTCCCCAGGCTGACTTCCTTCTTCCTCCACTCAGCTCTTAAAACTTTTCAACTGACTGATCAGGCCCACCCAGGTCACTAGGACAATACCCTCTTGTTTAAAATCAGCTGACCTTGGACTCATCACATCTACAAAGTACCATCGCAGCATCACCTAGATGGGTGTTTGGTTGAGTAATTCCCCAAGTGGACCCATGGACAAAACCCTGAGCTACTGCTTCACGCTCTGCGTTGCTGGAAGTCCGCACCCTCACGCTGTTCCCGCACTTTTGAGCCCGGAAGTGACTGCTCCCGCCAAAGGGTCTGACCAGACCCTTGTCCCTCATTGTCCTCAAAGCAGAAGACCAAGAGTCCAATACAGAGCAAAACTCAGCTAAGAACGGAGATGGCATGTCGAGAAAAATCAGACAAAGCTATGAACTGAAAAGTGAACGTAGAAATAAACCTCTGGTTCTTCTCACCCCCCAACCCCTGCTAGAGTGAACTTTTTGACTAAAAAAATGAAAAGATAATTTCTCTTCTTTCACCTTTACCTCGCAGGGAAAACAGTCTTCTATAACTGATACCCTGATCCATGGACAACATACCATTTTTATTTCCAGAGCGAACTATATGGAGTTGTTGCCCAGGAGGATAGGGTCACTTGGAGGCCACTCCTGCCAGGGTTTTCTGCGTAGAATTTAGACAAGAGGTTGCAAGTTGGCAGCATAAGGCTGGTGACAGGAGCCAAGCCAGCAAGGAAGGCAGAGCAGCAAGCTGGAGACAGCTAGGCACTGGATGGTGTCACTGAACACTGAACAGTGCCAATCACTGCCTAGACCTCTGCTTATGTGGGAAAAACACTGAGATCCCATCGGGGCAAGATGATTTCTGTGACTTTTCTTTTAGTTGCAGAACAAGAAACGTGGCTGATCTGACAAAAACACCACGTACCACAGACCGTCCTGCCTGCCTCAGCAGGCTGGCATCTGAACGGAATGAGCTAATGCTTCTAAAACCAAGATAGTAAAATTAGGCGTTTTAATAGAGTGCCCAGCCCGTGGCAGTTGCCCAAGAAAAGTGTGTTTATTTGTCCTACGCGACGCACAACACCCATGAAGCCAACAGTTTACTTGCAAGGTTTTGTCTTTTTTTTTACAAATGAAAAAAAAAATATTGGAAAACAAAATATTTGTATTTTTTTGATTCAGGGAAACAATAGTACATTTCATTTTTCACAAAGAGGAGAGAATATTCTTATTAGTGAAATCTCAATTTTCTTCTAAATATCGATTTCCACGTCCTGATAAATTTTGGAAGAGGGATGAATATTCCCAACACCATGCTGGCCCACCTAACTCGGGGAAGGCTCAAGTTACTTTGATCGGCTCATTTGCTGCCTCCCTTTGTGTCAACCAGGAGGAAGCTATGGGACCAGGAGATAGGGAAATGAGAAAAAATCATGTCAGGCCCCTAGTGAACCCTGGAAGGTCATCAACGACCGCCCTGTGCTTCAGGCCAGCCCAAATCTAAACCATCCATGGAGATGAGTGCATGCCTAGGCTCTCAAGCCACCTGCTCCCCATTAATCAGGGTGACATCTGGAGTCAGACGTGCCCTCTTGAATTCTGGAAAGCATTCTGGGGCATGATGACAGCATTTTTCCTTGGATCATGAAAGTGCAATGTATTTAGTCAAGTCACAAAAGCCTCCATGTGAACCTTGGAAAGTTGCCCCCATTCTCTGTAAGGTCATCATCTGGGGGAAGGTGACATTGGTGAGGGGCTTACAAAGGGAACTGAACTTCCTGTTATAAAATAAATAAGTCATGGGGATGTAATGCACAGCACAGGGAATAGAGGGGTTTTGTAATTTTATTTTTAAGTAATCTCGATACCCAACGTGGGGCTCAAACCTACAACCCCGTGACCAAGAGTCACATCCTCCACTGACTAAGCCAGCCAGACGCCCCAGGAGAATAGCATTAATACTATAATACCTTTGTGTGGTGAGCTATAACTAGACTTATTGTGGGAATCCTGTCGTCGTACACACAAATACTGAACCTCTGTGATGAACACCGGAAACTAATAGAGTATGACGTGTCAACTACATTTTGATTAAAAATTTTAAAAATAAGACACTTCAAAAGCCCTCCCCCCAAAACCTTTACTGGTTTGTGAAGAACTGTTGGCCATATTCAGTGAGCCCTTTCACTTTACCACTTTTAAAAAGACCGACATTAAAATAAATAAATAAATAAAAATAAAAAGATGAACATTATCTGGAGAGAGTTATCACAGTAGCTGAGCACAGACTATTTCTCGATTGCATGTCAAACTTCATCATTCAGCTCTGTGGTCTTATGCAAGCTACTTACCCTCTCTGTCAAAAGGGATATATTAATCGTGCCTTTTATTTTGTATGTTTTATGATGCTGTACATCTTGGGGGCCTTGCTGGCCAGGGCAGTGAGTGCCCCTTCCTGGCCTAGCTAATTCCTAGACATAGCCAGCCACTTGCTGCAGAGTATGACTTTCTATGCAAACCAACCCATCCAAAGCCCATATTCTCAAACACCTCCTTTCTCTGACTCGGGCACCCCAAGCCAGTATTTCCCTGGCCCCACTTCACCCAAGAGCTAGGTGCTGGACAACTAGAGACCACCTCTATAGAACAAAGCTGCTCAAAATTATTTGAGGTGCCCAATCCAAATCTCCTCAAATTCGCCTACTCTGCCTTACCCATTCCTTCTCATTGTCATGAAAATCACAGTAAAGGCTCTGGGCCCTCAAGCCTTCTGCCAGTTCACCCTGGTACTTCTCTTTGTGGCCCAACATGGCGTGGTGTGCCCCTCCTCGGGAACTGTGAGAAATAAAACATCTTTCGGTGGCTTTGGTCTGTGCCGTCACTTGGACACCTCTATAAATTAAGCTTTGGGTACAAATGAAACAGGGGGATATTGAAGATTCCCACCTCTAGGGCCAGTATGAGCATTAAGCAGCTGAATGTCGGTAAGACGTACAGAACAATGCTGGTGCTTCGTATGCCTGTCATGGGTTAGCTGTCACTAGCCAGGCCCTCGTTGCTGCCTGGATGGAAAGTCTAGCATGGCTCCTAGCAACCACTGCCCTGGTCTAGGTTCCTCTCAATTCCTGTCTTATGATTGCAGCCTCCTTGGCCCCTCTCCCCACACATGTCTTGCCGCACTGTCCTCCTTAAAATATACTTCTTCCTTCTCTCTGGTTCCCAGACTCCTCCTAAAAGGTTTCATGCAAGAGCGCACATTTGTTCCGGAGAGGGCTTGGGATTGCCCATGCACCCATCTCCCCCTCTGCCCAGCACACGCACCTGTCCCAAGGCGCCTTCTTCATTCAGTCCTGTGTCGCTCCAAGATCCCAACAAAGGGGGTGATGACACTACTCCCCACATACCATGTTGAACACAATCACCACAACAGCTACCAACAATACTGATTAGTCTCCCATGAGCCAGCGCTTTGCTTACTTTCATTGAAATTTTACTTCTTGGCACAACTCCTGAACACAGGTGCCATTTTACAAGTTAGAAGACCATCGCACAGAGAATTTAAGTCATCTACCAAGAGTCATGACCCCTGAGGGGGCCGAACCATATTTCCAACCCAGAGCTCCCTGACTCCTAGCCATGCCCCTATCACACTGCTTACGTGACCTGCTTTTAATAGCGTGGGGAGACCATTTACCATTATTGTTACTCATGTTGTTCTCATAGCTACTGCTGCTTCTCTATTACTGGTCAAGGTCACAGGAGTACGTTTTTTAAACACTGCAGGTATCTTTCCCACCAATAAAGAATCAGACTTCTAGCATACGCAACAAAGGCCACTTCCATTGAGAACACTAGCAAGTCAGAGTTTTCTCGTCAAGACTGTTTCCATCATTTACCTCATTTTTTAATAGCTTGTATTATTTAAAATCATTCGTGCTGAAATACCATTTTTTTCCCACTGAGAGAATAATTCGCGGAATGAAACAGCAACAACTCTCCATGTATGAAACCACATTGAGGTATTTTTGTTAGCCAGTTCCCAAGGAGAAAAAAAAATCTTCCCATTCTATCATAATGTTTTCCAGTTCGTTATCCAGACCAGTTATCAATTATCAATTGATAAGTATCAATTATCCAGTTAATTGTGGAAACTGAGTGGTCTGATTTATTAATTACATTTTCTAGGCAAAAAGATAAAACGATGGGTTTTCTAGGCATGATTACTCATTTTATATAAGCACAAAAGTTGTTTTATAATAAGACTGTAAGTTGATTAAAGCATTTTCATATATAGCCAGGGTTGGATTCTGGCCTTTATTGAAGCAATTTATTTTGTTTAGAAAATTTTTCTTTCCATAGGAACATTCAGGACCTCCTCTAATTCAAGCCAAAGCATTGAAAGACGATGCCTTGAAAGGCAGCATGCCACGAATAAGCAGTTAAAAATCTAAGATAAGCTGTAAAGACTGATTATGGTTAGAAAGCTCAGCTCAGTTAAGCATCCAACTCTTGATTTTGGCTCAGGTCGTGATCTCACAGTCGAGAGATCGAGCCCCACGTGGTGCTCCATGCTAAGTGTCGCTTACATGGGATTCTCTCTCTCCTTCTCTCTCTGCCCCTTCCCTGCTTGTGCTCTCTCTCTCTCAAAATAAATAAATAAACATTTCAAAAGAAAGCTCACAGATCTCTAACTGATAGAGGAATTTCTTGAATCTATTTTTCCAAGGGAATACACCAAGGCTCAGAGATGTTGACATATTGTAAAGTTCATGGTCAGGTGACATGTAATGTTGTCTTTAAATACAGAGAACACATTATTATTTTCTTAACCTTATTTATTTGAGAGAGAGAGACAGAGGATCTCAAGCAGTCTCCACAGCTTCAGCACAGAGCCTGATGTGGGGCTCCAACTCACAGGCTGTGAGATCATGATCTGAGCTGAAATCAAGAGTCAGACACTCTTCTGACTGAGCCCCCAGGAGCCCCCAAACAACATGTTATTAATAATACTTGGCATGAACAATGCTTTAACAGCAAAATTCAGCCAAAGTTTCTTATGGCCTTCAATATGCTAGGTGCTGTAGCAAGCCTCAGGGATAGTGAGAGGAGAGACACATTGCTATGTTCAAAGGATTACAATCTAGCTGGGGAGCTGAGCTTGTAAAAGTCTAAACTACAAGATGATATATATGATAGAGGAACCATTGGGATGCCTGCCATGGGAGTACCAGCGGGGACCTAATTCTATGTGAGTGGCTGAGAACCCTCACCAGGGCGGTTCTTGCCCATTGATGGGTCTACAGAGCCCTTAGAGGCAAGACGATGCATTTTCCTTTTCACTTGTGCAAAATCTCCACCCTGCACACTGTTGTTGTTGTTTTTTTTAATATTTTGAGAGATAGAGACAGCATGAGCAGGGATGGTCAGAGAGAGAGGGAGACACAGATTGTAAAGCAGGCTCCAGGCTCCAAGCTGTCAGCACAGAGCCTGATGCGGGGCTCGAACCCACGAACCGTGAGATCATGACCTGAGCCAAAGCCAGACGCTTAACCGACTGAGCCACCCAGGCACCCCTGCACACTGTTTAATGTGCCCCTCCAGCCTCAACTCTGCGCATGCTCACTTGCTTACGTCCTGCCACACTGACCTCTTCTCCTGCCTCCAAACACCCCTCCAGGTCTCTGTTAAGCATGTTCCCTCATACCTACCATCTTCTTTCTATGCCCCGCTTACCCCATCTTGTTCTCACCTGCGGACCTCACGATGCATTGGGCTGTGATCAACCCTCACAGGAACAAATGGGTCTCTGGAGATCCTTGGCCTGGGAAGCCATGCCTGGGTCTGCCAAGACCACGTCGGTGCCCTCTCTCTGCTTCATTAGCTCCTCGGTGACCTTGTTCTCTCTTTCCTGCCCCAGCCGAGGGGTGGATTCAGGGACCATGGCACCAGTGCTCAGGATAGATTTATTGTAGACATTCAACAGGTAGTAATAAAGGCAGCTTTTTGAAAATGTATATCAAAATTCCATTTCCACTTAAATAATTACATAGAATGGTATGTTCCTTGCGCTCCTTAATTCTCTATCTAAAATGCACATTACTGCTAGGGATTTACCCAAGGGATACAGAAGTGCTGATGCATAGGAGTACATGTACCCCAATGTTCATAGCGGCACTGTCAACAATAGCCAAATCATGGAAAGAGCCTAAATGTCCATCACTTGATGAGTGGACCAAGAAGATGTGATTTATATACACAATGGAGTACTACATGGCAATGAGAAAGAATGAAATATGGCCATTTGTAGGAAAGTGGATGGACCTCGAGGGTGTCATGCTAAGTGAAATAAGTCAGGTGGAGAAGGACAGATACCATATGTTTGCACTCATAGGTCTAACAGGAGAACAGGAGAAACATAATGGAGGAGCAGGGGGAGGGGAAGAGGGAAAGAGAGCTGGGGAGAGAGAGGGATGCAAAACTTGAGAGACTATTGAATACTGAAAATGAACTGAGGGTTGAAGGGGAAGGGGGAGGGGGAAAAGAGGTGGTGGTGATGGAGGAGGGCACTTATGGGGAAGAGCACTGGGTGTTGTATGGAAACTAATTTGAAATAGACTACTTTAAAAAAAAAAAGAAAGAAAATAAATAATAAAATTCAAAAAATAAAAATAAAATAAAATGCACATTGCCAGGAATTTAGGCTTATTCACATCTGTAAACTAGAAGATGCAAAAACCCCCAAGTTCCCAAGCACAGGGTGACCCTCAGAGTATTCAAGGGATTTTATGTCTCTAAAAAACCTTTTGTGCTGTGCTATGGGACACCTGGGTGGCCCAGTCAATTAAGCATCCAGCTCTTGGTTTGGCTCAGATCATAATCTCATGGTTCGTGAGCTTGAGCCCCATGTCAGGCTCTTCCCCTCTGCCTCTCCCTCTCTCCTTCTCTTTCTCAAAATAAATAAACTTTAAAAAAAACCTTTGTGCTATATTGGGTATAGCACATGTACAAGGCATTCAAATATTAATCAACCTTTTTATATGATGGTAGTAATGACTATGACATGAGACATAATGTTCTTGTCACCTGTGAATCAGTGTACAAATGTGAGGGACTGTGAGCATCAGGACTCTGCCAGGCCAAGGACCCCTTAGATGCCCCCCTGTCTCCAGTTTATTTCAGACTATTGATTCTCCTTCTCCCCAGGCCAAACCTAAGAACCTAGCTGAACATCTTGTTGTGCCCAAGAACCGCCCCCCCCAACCCAAGAGTGGCTCCAAGCAACAAACAACAATTAAGACAAGCATCAAGGCCACTGTAAGTCTGGCATGCTCCCACCTTTCCCGGCTTGGTGACCCCCGACCACCATCACTAATAAGCTAGAAACTGGAAACTGCTCTCAACATAATGGGGGGAAGGGTGGGGGCCACTCTGTTCATCATCATCATCAAACACTAGAGCACAGAGAGGGAGTCCAGCTCCCTGGGAGGAGCTCGCTTCACAGCCCACTGCCGGGGCTGACTCCAGATGCTGCCTCTTCCCAGCTCTGCAAACATGGACACATACACTAAGGTGGCCCCCATTCTTCTGAAAGATTCCACAAAAATAAACTTTCCTTCATAAGGCTTCTGTGAACACTAAGGGGCTAACAATCTTCTGGAATAGAAAAGTGCCGGGCGCACAGAGAGCACTCAATACAGTTGCTATCATTATTAGCACCATCATCATTCAACTGGTTTTCAGGAAACAAACTCAAACGAGTGGAGCCAAAAAATTGGTCCTCAGGAGAGTAGAAAACAGAGCTCGAAATGCCACAAGGACTCTGTCTTTTGTCTCTGTTCCTTTCTTTGGCTGGTCTAATTCTCTTCACCAGTGGCATCGAATGAGACACTCCCCACTTGGGCTCCTGGGTTTGCTCCAGCCAATCCTCACGGACAGGGCATGGAGTTGGGGAAGCTCTGAGACAAAGCAGCTCCTTGAAAAGGGGACCCTCTTGGACACAGATAAAGGAGTCATCAGTCACTACACTCACTGCAGGCTTCTACACAAGCATTTTTATAGAATACGATGCCTTCCCTCCTGAAACACTTTTCTTTCTCACTCATTCACCCTCACATCTGTCTGTTACCCTCATATCTGTTTACACAACTACTAAATCCCATGTCTGCAAGGTGCCAGGTGCTGTGCTTCGAGGTGGAGTCAGGGATGAAAGAGACACCGCCTCTCAAGACCGTAGATATCCTCCTCCGTAGAGCCAGCAACTTGGCCACGACAAATCCACCTGTTAATAAAGCGAAATCTCTTCTGGCCAAGGATTGATGCCCAGTCCATGCTTCCTCTGAAACAATGAAGACAGCAGCTATTGTCCCCACAGAAGCCACCTTATCTGTCAGACAGTGACGTCTGAAGGCCCGGGAGCAGCTGCCCCACTCACAGGTGACATGTGACATGATTCAGTGAATCCTCCTACAAATGACGATGGGGCGAGTGTTGGTATAATCTCACCCTGAATGAGTGTCTGGAATGTAGTGGAAACATAGAGCCCAGGTCTATGGCACACAAACAGCTGCAGAATCATCCGAGCCTGCGATAAGCAAGTGAGAGGCCAGGCCGGAAAGCGAGACTGAGGCCACCCCCTGACCCCCTCCTACAGCCTGCCCCGAGTTCACCCTGGGCCACATCTTTCCCTCACCTTAGCTTTCTCCCCTCTAGCTATCACTTTAGTGAACACTTCTGGAGGTCTCCTGCTCCAGACTGTTCGTGTCCTGTGAAAGCCGTATGTTGAAGTGCTGATGCCCCATGTGATGATATTTGGGGGAGGAGGTGGCTTTGAGAGTGATTAGGTCATGAGAGCTCCACCCTCGTGACACAGTTAGCGGCCTTGTAAGGAGGAATGCATCCAAAATTATCTTTCTCTGTCAGGTAAGAACACAGCATGCAGGCTACCAGACCCGAACCAAGAACTGACCTGATCCCAGACTTACAGCCTCCATCACTGTAGAAATACATTTCTGTTGTTTAAGCCACCAGTGTGTGGCATCATGTTATAGCAGCCCACGTGGACTAAGACATGACCCTCTAGTGCCAAGACCGCAGTGGGTGCTGGGGTAGAAAGAGAGGCAAGAACATCCTCATGCCCCCAGAGAAGCAGAGACTCCCCTTAGGAGAGGCACACAGCCTGAAAGAAGGTGCGCACTTCAGAAGAGTGGCTGTGCCCCAGAATATGGCTCAACTGTGATTTTCATTTTTTAAATTAATATGTATTTCATTAAAGTTATGAATTTTATATACCCCTTTAGTTTTAGGGTTTTTTTTAAAATAAGTACTCTGTTCTTTTCTAAGTTTACTTATTTAATTTTGAGAAAGAGAGAGAGGGAGGGAGAGAGAGAATCCCAAGCAGGCTCCAAGTTGTCTGTGACATGGGCTCCATCTCAAGGACCATGTGATCATGAGTTGAGCCAAACTCGAGTGGGATGCTTAACTGGCTAGGCCATGCAGGTGCCCCAACTGGCCTTTAGGTTTTGGTCCAACTTCCAAAACTTATTATTCTACAGTCATGAATAGCATGAGTCTAGCAAAGGGAACTCTGACAACTTATTGAGATTGCCATAAAGAGTTCAAACTTAAGTATAAACATGAAATGTTCACTGTTTTATGTGCCACAATAAACTCTTCTTGAGTATTTGAATAGCTCCTACAAATCTTATAAACATAATGATTCTTAACTACATATCATGTTAGTAAGGCTCCAGTATAAAACAGCAAGCCAACGTGAACAAGTCAGTGGCAAATATTTAATAGAATCATAAAGCTAATCTATTACTTTGGGACATCATGCTCTTTCAAACATTACAAATCCTTTAAATGTCAATATACACAATTAATTTTCCAAAGCTCAACTATAAATTCCACATGGTTGATGGATTTCATCTCCTTAAATATTTCTATATTTCCTACAACTTTCTCAGGATCAAAAGATGTTTATCCACTAAGAAGGCATGGTATCAACCAAACATCCTGAATGTAACTTTTCTGCTTGCTGAGAGTGCATAACAAAGGAGATGTGAGCTGAGCCCAGAGGATTCACACGTCTAGAACTATTTTTCTAAGACCTTGACTACCAGGCCATACAAAATGGACTCTACACTTGATAGAAAGGGTGTTCAGGAAGCCCACATACTCGGATCTACGCTTGACTGATCCACTTACCTTTACTTTCAATTGTTCATGGAAGTCTACACAACTGCCAATCAGGGTGCTACATTACCTAATTAGAGTTTGTGTCTGATTTCCTAATGGGTTAAGGTTATACCTTTCATGTCTGGTAGAGTAACAAACACTAAGGAAGCCTTGTAGAGAGAGAGGCACCCGGGCTCTGTTTAGAGAAACCTCCTCACACCATTATTCTTGTCCCTCATGCCTTCTTGCTGTCTGCTCGCTGTCCAAGGCCCTGCTGTGGTGGCCCAGTGGGATGTTAGAGGCAACTGTGGACATCCCCTCCCAGTACTATGCTCAGTGATATCACACTGGTAGCTTTAAATTAGCCATAGTGCCATACTGAGAGTGTTTACTCCATGAACATAGGCATGCTACTAACAAGAGCCTTCAGGAAGCTAGTTGTCAAACATTTACTAGCACACATAAGTTTCCCACCTTATCCATACCTTAGCCTTTGTGGTTTCAGTCACCCGCCATCAAGCCTGGAAGCAGATGATCCTGTAATGTGTGGTCAGAAGGTCAATAGTAGCCTACCACTAGATCACAATGCCTGTCATCCACTGCATTTCATTTTGTCATGTAGGCATTTGACCATCTCACATGATCACAAGAAGAAGGATGAGCGTAGAACGGCAAGATATTCTGAGGAAGGGAGACCATATTCATATAACTAATATGATAATATATTGTTATAATTGTTCTATTTTATTATTAGTTATTGTTGTTAATCTCTTATTGTGTCTAATCTATAAATCTAGCTTTATTATAGGTATGTCTGTATAAGAAAAAAAATAGTATATATAGGGCTCAGTACCATCCACAGTTTCAGGCATGTGCTTGAGGTCATATAACATACCCCTCTGTGGGTAAAGGGGGATACTGTGCTGTTGGTGTACTCTAGTCAGGCTTGTGACCTCTAGTCAAGCTCTATATTCTAGACCAATCAGTTGATTAGTCTTTTCTTCCAACCAAATTTGGCTTATTCAAGTTGGAGTATTCCAGAACTTTGTACTACTTTCTTTAATGGAAACGACAAAACTAATGATGATGTGACGTCACATGAAGATATCAGTAACAGGTGTTTACAGGCAAGCTGAGGGAGGACCTTTCCATAGCATAGTGGGAACGATATTATAATTTTTTAAGTGTCACCCTTTGGGGACCTTCTCTTTTTGTCTTGACATCTTGCTTTCCATGATACTTTCTCCAGTGTCTTTTTGGTCTTATTATTGATCATAATCTTTTAAAAAAATGTATAAACGTATTACTGCCATTTTTTAAAAAAAGGCCACATTAAGAAAAAGAAATCTTTGTAATATCACTTTCCAGAGGCACCTGCTATTCATATTTTGGTTTCTTTCCCTAACTCTATTGTCTAGATACACGTATTTGCACATACTGTTTAAATTCTAGACACAGTCATGATGCTTTTCACCTAGGACTCCTCCAGCCTAAGTGTACATACTTTGTGCCAAAGCGACCTGACCTCTCTGGCCACCAGCTTTAAGGGTAGCCTGTTCTTAGCCTGAGTACAGACCTCCAAGCTGTGGTGGACTCAAAAAGAGAAGCTGAGCCAATCACTCTAGGAATATGGAATTGAGAGACTGAGAACGGAAGCCAGTGAGTAATGAAGCTGAGGTGAACAGATATGAAATATAACAAAAGAAAAACATTTTGAGCTTGTACACACTAAAATCCTAAGACAACAAAAACCATGTTTAAGGAGAAGACGTTGGCATGATAGAGAAATACACAGAAGGCATGCAAGGAGAAGGAAGGCTCAATAAGAAAATTCAGCAGCCCAAGAAAGGAGATATATGCTCATTGATCTTCCAGATTCAATTTCCAAGAGATCTGTCTCTCTTCAGGTGCTTTGATTCTCATGAGACTTCTCAAACATACTTAAAGCCCCTTTTATTTGAGTTGGGTCAATACTACTGGCAACCAAAAGAGACCCGATGCAAACAATTTAAATTTGAATTGACAATTTTGTATTGACTATTCTAAAGTATTTCCCAGGTTATTACATATGCTTTAAATACATAGTTTCTAATGGCTAATCATATTTCATTGTACAGATACATTGGCTAAGAAAGTTGAATGACAAGGAAGTTGACTGTTGATGTTATTAAAATTATTGCATAGGTACTAAGAAACCTGAGACCTGTGGTTGTCCAAAGGATTCAGGAAGAGCTCCAAGATTTTTTAAGCATCTTTTTACCTACTGGAGTGGCAACACTCTGAAATGGCATCAGCTCATAGATTGACATCAATACATAGTAAACCCCTGGGCAAGCTATGAATAATCTGGGCTCCATTCTCTTCAAAATATAATATCAAATGCTGCTCTTCATACATGTGAAAATTTTGGGGGGGAAATAAGGTGTATCACCTTTTCTCACACAAGTTTTATCCACAGGTAACTAGAAAAATCTTTTGTAGCTCTCCTTTCTCAACATGATAGGACAGTTAGCCTTTCTAGCTCCAAATTTTTAACCTCACACCAACCTCCCACAAAATTATACCCAGACAATATTACCAAATACATATAAGAGAGAAAACCCACAGGTTAAAAAAAAAAAAAGGAAAGAAAAACCCAGAGGCATCTATGAATGTGAAGTAGCCTTTCTTTGAGCGTTTTGCCTTATTTGCCATATGTTTTACTTCAGGGAATGGATGACGCTATGATTTAGCTAAACTACCGATGAAGTAAGGGATTAGCGTTTTAGTGTTTATTTAGTGTTATTTAGAAATTATCACGGACCCACATAATTCAAAGGTTAGTTCTGAGAAAATGTGATATGAGGTGTTAAAATCATTTAATTACATTTTAAGCAATTTACAAGTAAAATGATTTTCTTTTGCTAGAAGGTCAAGTAAGGAAAAGGTCTAGTGAACAGAACAGACTGAAATCTCAAAGACTTGGATTCAAATTCTATTTACTTGACCCTGAGCAAGTTTCTCACTGCTCTGCCCTTTGGTTTCCTCATCTGTATTATAGTATTACTGATATATTATGTATCTCATCAAAGCTAAATGTATCCTGTATTCATATTAATAATGCCTTCCTCACCAAGTTAATGAGAAGACTAAACAGCATCTGTGATGTGTTTGCAATGAATGTGGTCTTAATAGTGGTATACAAAGAGGGGGAGACACTTTCCAAAGCACCTTACTCAGAGGTTTGATCATTTTCTCTACTACTCCTCTAATTTCATTTGACTTTTATATTTTTGGCCAGCACGGTGCTTAATACATAATGTCAACATTTACAAAAACCTATCAACATTTAAAAGTCAGAAGACTTCACTTACAGGCCAGATTTCTGGCTTCTCTTGACAGCTGGAAGATCTGAGAACACATGACCCATAATCCCAAATGGCCGATGGTCACGTGACCCATATTCTCAAATGGCCGACAGTCAACACTTAGCCCAGGCTGGGAAGCAGGGACTCATCTTTAAATGGGTTGCGTTGGCTTCAGCTCATCACAGCACTCATCTAACCTACTTCTCTCTCACTTACATTTACTGCCTGAAACAGGTCTTGGAAATAAAGATAACACTCAGGCAGAGTGGCAGGCCAATGGATGTTTTTCAGACATAAAGTGGGCCTTCCTAAGGGGAACCTAATAACACAATAGGTTGCCAGGATGATAAAATACAGCTCTTTCTACAACTATTCACTCCAGTGTCCTGAATCTCCAGGCCAGGCCACAGATTAGATCAGCAGGTACACAGTGCTTTCTCTTAAACAGAATCACAGACTCCCTGGGATGAGACGAAGCTTCATGGTGATCTGGCTGGGAATCCATGTGTTGCTTGAAGCCTATGTATAGCATCCTTGCCAGAGATTCCCAGGCATCTTCAACCAGCTCAGATGGTGTCAGCACCTCCAAAGGTAGCTCTTCTGATGCTTGAAACCCTTCTCATAAACTGAACAGAAATCGGATGCCCCATTATCACACCAAAATTGTATGGCAGTACAATCTGCAAAGTTCAACCACAATAAACTCTCTTAAAGGAGAGAGTCCTCTGCAGGACTGGGTTATTAATTCTATTATTGCTCCATTACAAAAGAGGAAATGGAGGCTCAGAGAAGTTGTGTGGCTTAGCTAAAGTCACAGAACTGGTGACAAGCAGTGGCAAGAGTACTTCAATACTCTTTCCTTAGAACCATTGGTCTAAGGTCTATCCTATGAAATAATACTACACATCTCATTTCTATTTTCTGTAACACACCTTCACATATTTGGATGCAGATATGATGTGTCCCAGGAGTAGTTCCTACTTCTAAGTAAATAGTCCTTTTTCCTTTGATCGAGATTCATTTGACAAAGTTTCTATGCTCCTCACCATTCCCATTTCTCTTCCAAACATGACTGTGATGATTAAACTTATGTGTCAACTTGACCAGGCTGAGGGATGCCCAGATAGCTGGTAAAACATTATTTCTGAGTGCCTGGGAAGGTGTTTCCAGAAGAGAGAAGCATTTGAGCTGGCAGTCCGAGTAAAGAACACGTGGAAGGACACAGCTCACCAAGGTGGAAGGGCATCACCCAATCTGTTGAGGGCCTGAAGAGAACACTATGGGCAGAGGAGGGTGAATCTGCTCTCTGCAGACATTTCTCTTGTCTTGTGCTCAGACATTAATGTTGTTCTAGGTTCTTAAGCTATCGGTCTAACACCCGGACTTACCCAATAGGCCCCGTGCTCCTGAGGCCTTCCGACTTGACTAGATTACACTGGCTTTCCTGGTTCTCTAGTGTCCCAACTGCAGAGAGTGGATCTTTTCAGCCTCTATAATCCAATAAGCCAACTCCTATAAAAAATAAATATACATATCCATCTGTTTCCCTGGAGAAACCCAACCAATACAACAATCAATTTGTTTTAAAGTTCAGATCTGAATCCACTACTCCAGATGCAGCCCGACTGGTACAAAGGAGAGTAGAGCTTTCTTCTTCATCTTTCTGAATTACACCCGTGGTAATTCAGCCTAAGTGTACCTTAGTGTTTTGACTCCCATATCAATATGTTAAGCTAAATGTACAGTGATCACAGGTCCTGTTTTATCCAGGACAGTCCCTGATTCCCCTGATCATCCTGACTAAATTGTTAACAATGCCCCTTTTTACTCTCAACTGCCCCGTGTTGGGTGATTAATTGTATGGTCACCTCATCTGCATGAAACATGGTGGCAATTATATCCTTCCTACAGACGCTGTGACCCAGGCTTGTCTTCCTGGGATAAAATTTGAACCTAAGTTAAAATAAATTCATCTGTGATAAATTTCATCTCATTGGTTTCAACCTATATTAGATTTCTCTAATGGTCCCAATTCTTTAGTGTTCTTTGTACCTTTTCCCTTGTAACTTTGCAGGGCCCTTCCCTTGACTGGCTTGCTTTCACTCTCCAGCCCTCAGGTTGGCCATGCAGTTTGCCTTGGTTAACCCCACTTGCCAACAACAGTGTCTTGCAAAGCGTCCGTGTGACCAGGCTTTCATGCTTCTGCTTCTGCCATCACTATGAAGTGGCTGTGCCCAGGTGGCTGCTGGTCCCAAGAGAATGAGAGACACGTGGAGCACAGCTGCCCCAGTCCAGGGACGCCAGCCTTGAGCTGAGGTCAGCTGACACTAAGTGAGTGTTTGCCCAAGCCAGTGAGTTGTGGTGGCTTTTTCATGCAGCTGTGCATCAACTGGCCAGGCCTGTTGGACTCGACTCTCACCCGGACTATTTGCTTCTCCTCTCTGCTGGGGGCCATCACCCTAAAGTTAAGTACGTACATGCATCACATCCTCACTCAGGTCACTTTTACACTGTTGAATAGTACACAGCTTTGAGTGTAATTCTGTATCCCTCAAAAATCAACATTCCAGGGGTGCCTGGGTGGCTCAGTTGATTAAGGGGCTGAATTCAACTCAGGTCATGATCTCACACGGTTCATGGGTTTGAACCCCACATTGAGCTCTGCACTGAGAGTGCAGAGCCTGCTTGGGATTCCTTTTCTCCCCATCTCTTTCTGCCCCTCCCCCAGTTGCACTTTCTCTTGCTCTCAAAATAATTTTTTTTTAATGTTTTATTTATTTTTGATACAGAGAGAGACAGAGCATGAGAGGGGGAGGGGCAGAGAGAGAAAGAGACACAGAACCGGAAGCAGGCTCCAGGCTCTGAGCTAGCCATCAGCACAGAGCCTGATGCGGGGCTCGAACCCACAAACGTGAGATCTGACCTGAGCCGAAGTCGGAGGCTTAACCGACTGAGCCACCCAGGCACCCCTCAAAATAAATTTTAAAACTAACTAACTAACTAAATAAATAAGGATAGTGTTCCAGATTCATATTGATAATTTAATCCATATTCTTTTAGGCAGATCATTGATTTATTATACATATTAATAATAACTACTTTTCATTGAACAATTATCATTTGCATGTCTTAAACATTAAAAAAAAATTTTAACATCTTTTTTTTTTTTTGAGAGAGAGACAGCATGAGCAGGAGAGGGTCAGAGAGAGAGGGAGACACAGAATCTGATGACAGGCTCCAGGCTCTGAGCTAGCTGTCAGCACAGAGCCCGATGCGGAGCTCAAACCTACAAACTGTGAGATCATGACCTGAGCCGAAGTCGGACACTTAGCTGACTGGGCCACTCAGGCACTCCTGTCTTAAACATTTTATATGTATTATCTCATTTAATCCCTTCATCTCTGTGTTAGGATGAAGACATTGGTGAACCCGTACATCAAGGAGCATTCCCAAAGTCATACTGCTGGAAAGCCCAGGTTCCCCCGCCCCCACCCCTTCAACAGCAGGACTTCAGCACCCTCACTCACAGGTACTAACCCCCCACATTAAGATCAGATTACAGGAGACCTTGGCAAACAGCCTTTGGGAAGTTGAGAAATACACTTCTCAAATCTTAGTGGTAGGTCACTCACCTAAAAGTAGTCACCATGGGCTAAAATAAAAGAACACACTGTTTGGAGATAGCCAGACAGATGTGGGCCCAGATCTGAGCTCTCAGCTCTGGTATAACCTAACGGCCACCTATGTGATCTCTCTGGGCCTTGGTTATCTCACCAGGGAAAGGAAGATAAAAATGCTAACTTCACATGGCTGTTTAGCATGTAAAGCCCCTAGCTTAATCATAGCAGGCTTCAGAGAGATTTGCCCTCTTCCCCTTCTTAGGTAGAAGACAAGGTTGGTCTGCCATGCTTACTGTGTGGTCCGTGAGCATGCTGGCTGTTCCACGCATGCCCATGCTTCCTTGTGGGAGACTGTGTTTTGTGTTCATGACATTCCCTCTTTCCCTCACCACTGCTGAGTCTTCTGACTACTCAGCTCATGACTGATCCAAAAAAGAAAACGCAATCCTCTTTTTCAGCTAGCTGTGTGGCTAAAAAATAAAATTTGGAGAAGTGAAAAACAACAGCAAGGAAAACAATCATTTCAAGAATTCTAACTATGATAAGAGATGGAAAACTCATTATGCAATTTTGGAAAACTCTCCGTCATTTGAACCTAAGTATAGGAATGAACTCACCATTTTGGCATGCGGCACAGTAGAAGTCTCCCATGGTAGGTTCTGTCTGAGTAGCTGCAGTCTGACCAAATATCAGTAGAGGCGAAGATCACCATCACAGGGGTTAGTCCTGAAAATTCCACTGACTGTGGAATCTTGAACTGGCTATTCAACCCATCTCTACTTTAGTTTTCTTGTCCATAAAATGGAAATCACAACAATGCCATACACCCAATGGCAGTGAGGATTTGAGTACCAACACCTCAAGAAACATTAGCACAGTCAACTCTCAAAAGAATCAGTTGGAAACTGCACTGAAAATAAGATTTTGTTCAATTAAAAGTGTCTCTGTAACACATTTTAAAAATTATGTGTAAGCATACTATAGCAATCCAAGGCAATGCTATAAGAAATGTAAGAAACTAGAAACAAAAGTCAGTGATCCCCACCTGTAACTGTTCCTAGATGGACACCTCAAAATGCTCTAAACTTCCTGTCCTTTTCCACCTCCTCTCCCTCCACTTTTCCTTCCCTCTCGTCACTGAGACAGGAGTGCCATTGGCTGTTAAGGTTGGTCCACAGGGAGGTGATAAAAAACAGGATATTGACATAATATTAAATATCTTTCCCAAAACACTAATCAAATACGAAGTGCAAAATGGTGACTTTATCATGGCGGAACTTGCAGACACCAACTTGGCCGTTTCATAAATATTAGCACCCTGTAAGTGGATCAAGGTGACGTCTCAGAAGAACACACCATAATTTCTGATATTCCTACCAAGCATGTGTGGACTGAGTCTGGCCGTGTGAAAACACCGGAGCGAACCAAGTGAGCATTGTCCTACACAGTAGAGGACCCACATTTTGTTGTTATTACTCTCCAGGTATAATTGACAAAAACATGGTTTTAGCTTAAAATGTACAACATAATGATTTGACATATATATCCTGCACCATGATTACCACACTGTTTATAATTTCTACTATCTCACACAGTTACAATTTCTTTTCTTGTGATGAGAACCTCCAAGATCTACTTCAGGCCTGTGCTTTTTAAGCCTCTCAAGGACCCTGTGTTGAGCTGAATTGTGCTTCCCCCTCTAAAAACATTCATAGTGAAGACAAAATGTGACTGGGTGTGAAGACAGGGTCTTCAAAGAGGCAGTTAGGTTAAAATGATGTTATTTGGGCAGGTCCTCATCCAATGTGACTGACATCCTTGTAAGAAGAGGAGACCAGGACACAGACTCATACAGAGGAAAACAACACAGGACAACACCTGCAAGTCAGAGGGAAAGGCCAACGCCGTAAGTTCAGATTTCTGGCCTCCGAAACCGTGAGGAAATAAACTGTTTCAGCCACCCGGGTTGTGGCGCTCCGTCGTGATGGTGCTAGCAAACCAATACACACAAGAGATGGGGAAACTGAGGATTTCTTTTCCAGATGAAAGGTAACTAGTGACACATATCATGTGACAACTAAGTGCCACACACGCTCCTGATCTTGGGTCAAAAAGGACAAAGAGAAATACACTGGTGAGATGAGAATGGGGTCTGAGGCTCAGAGAATGCCCAACGGATGTTCATTTCCTGGTTGGGAGGGTTGTGCCTGGGCCGGCGGGAGAGTGCTCTGGTTTGAGGGAGGAAGTATTCAGGGATGACAGGACGACCTGTCGGAACACAAACGGGTCTGAACGTAAACAGTAAGAGCAACAGAGCTAAAGTGGCAAAATGCTAACAACTGGGGAATGTGGCCAGGAAATATGTGCATTCTTTGTATCTTCTCAAAGCTCTTGTGAAGATTTGAAACTATTTTTTTAAAGGTGGAGAATGTTATTTTGGGAACCCTTGTGCTCGGTTGATAGGAAGGCAAGGTGGCGTTGCCGCTGTGGAAATCACGAAGGCAGTTCCTCAAAAACGTAAATGTAGAATCTTCATCTGACCCAACAGGCCCCCGTCTGGGCATATCCCCACAAGAACGCACACGGATACTTGTATCCCCGCATGCACGGAAGCACTAGTCACGGCAGCCAAAAGGTGAAAGCAACCCAAGTGTGCACTGATGACTGAACGGACAAACAGAATGTGATGTACACAGAGAATGAAATTCGGCCTTAAAAAGGAAGGAAAGTCTGACACGTGCTACAATGTGGATGAATCTTGAGGATATTCTGCTAAATGAAATAAATTGCCCCAAAAGGACAAATGCCCTATGATTCCTCTTCTATGAGGTTCCTAGAGTAGACACATTCAGAGACAGTGAGGGGGTACCAGAATATGCCACCCCAAAAATATGCCTCCCTGATAGTGGATCCTTTTGAGCTTCAAGGCCATTGAGAACCAGCAGATGCAAGGAAAGGCTCTAAGAATGGGGACCAATTTTCCTTTTGTGAAGCGAATGAGCATCTATAAAGGAAATTTCCATTTGTAAAAGGCGTTCCCTTTCTGAGAACAGGGAGGAGGACTCTTAACAAACCTTATCAATGGAGAAAGTAAGATCTGTACAACAGACCAAACAACCCTTCTTTACCACACTTCCTGGCTACCTTCCCACAACCTGCCTCTCCCGCCAAGAAGCCCCAAAGCCATTTCCCTTTGCTTAGCCTACGATGGGGTGAAGCCCAAGCTCTAACCATTGCTTTGGTCACACATCGCTGGGCAGTCATTCCCCTGTGTCCATGCATGATACACGTGTTAATAAACTTGTGTTTGCTTTTCTCCAGTCTAATCTGTCTTTGACCAGCTGGAAAATGTAGGAGTGAAAGTGGACTTCAACCACCTATATTTTGACCTCAAATTTGCTCATTGATTCTTTCTAGCTTGTTTCTTAATTCAGGCAAAAGACCCTATGGGCAAAGCGTCCCTGATGGGAATGGAAACTACCCCTTCAAGTAATAAGGAGTGCCCAGAGCCGGCAGACCCCACCCACGACTGACCCCAAGACAATGAGGACTTGACCTTCACTGCCCACCTGCACATACTCACTGACCTTTATCCCACATTTTCCTTAGATAAACCTGGACATATTTTCACCACTTGGGAGACAGCCTTTGGGACTCCAGCCAGCTGTCTTCCCTTTGTTGTCCCCCTGGAATCAATCCCTTTCTGTGTCACCACCTCTCATCTCTCTGCCTTTGGGTTTTGTCAGTGGAGAGTGACTGAACCTGATCTGTTTGGGTCCCAGAGCTAGGAGCCCTGGCACCCTTGGGTCCCCGCTACAGGAGAGTAGGAGGAAAAAGGAAATTTCCCTCCTCACAAGACAAAGTAGAATGTTGCCAGGAGTCGGAGGAAGAGGGCAAGGCAGAGTTATTTAATGAGTGCAGAGTTTCAGTTCTGTGCAGTCTGGAGGCTGACTGCACAGCCCTGTGGACGTTCTTAGCAAATCCAAATTTACAAAGAATGAAGCCGGTAAATTCTCATGGTATGTGTATCTTAGAGATTTAAAATGTTTAAAAGATATCATGACGATTACTTTTGTTTTTATGTATCTGCTTTTTCTTCCCTAGCTAGAATAGAAATCGTGTGGAGGCAGAAAATATGTCTTAAATGCACTGCATCTTTCAGAATCAAACGCCAGCTCCCAGAAGCTGACTGGTACAGGTGTGCTTACGGGAATCCTGCAAGTGAATGTTTGAAACTGTAGCTGCTTTGGAAGACCTGGGCTTTGGGGTTTCCTTACTTATTCTTCTTAATAGTGCCCCATTTATAGTAAGTGCTCAATAAATGCTCGTTTATGACAATGACAGGGTCAAAGGCTTCTTTGACCCTTTCTTGCCCTCCTAGCGGCAGGCGTAGGGACACAGCACGCTCTGGTTGAGTGGCCATTCTTCTCATGGTCTAGGAATATGTCTGCCACATCATGTCCTGCAGAAGTCATTTAGACTTTGACTAGAAGCCAGTTCTTCAAGTGCCTTCCCCTCCCCCCAATAATGACTTAGATAAATGCCTCATTTTTACTAACTTTGTAAATTCAGGGCCCCACAAAAGGAATCCAGAAATACGTCAGGACACCTGGAGGCACACAAGGGGACCTAAAATTCATGGAGCGCCAGAGACTTTGCATTTGTGATTTCAAGCTCCCGGCAAACCTCAGGATTACACCAGGCTTCCAATTGAGAAAATGGTGGCTCGCAGGGGTAAGTAACTTTGCCACCAAGTCCTACCTGGCGAAGCGCAGAGCCCATGCTCTCTCCAGCACCCACAGGTCTCCAGTGGCCGCTCAGTGGACCGCTCTTCTGGACACTTAGGTGAGTCCATGGCTCTTGAGGCAGCCAAACCAGGAAATGGGGGAACTTGATTAAAAGGGCTTCCAGCAAACTGTTAGGTGCCTGCATGGGGAAGGCACAAGGTTGGGGGCGGCGGGAGTCCTCTAAGTATTAGTTTCACTAGGAAGAGAAAATGATTCTCAGAAGTGCCTCTGAGAGATTCTTGAGAAGGAACTTACAGACACTCCACTTCCTGTTATCCAAGCAAAAGTGCAACTCCATATTGGGACTGGCATCTCTGGGCTGGTGACACCTAGCATCTCTCAGTCACACTTGGCTACGAGTCTACTTGGCAATGCAGTGCTTTCTGGAACGGTCAGTTTACATGGACGCGATCTCTGTGACTTTGGCGATGCTTGGTGCCCATGGTTCCCCAGAGCCAGGCCATCACACAAGGACCCTTGATGGCTTTACTTTCAACCACAGGAGGGCGCAGTGGTATCATTAGAAAACAAAGTCCCCACCTCAAAGCTGCTGCTGAGGACATGGTTTTGGGAAAAGACCCATATGTGGGGTTTTGGGGGAGCTTGGGGGTTTGGATTTCATAAAAGATTGTTCTAATATAAACACAAATGAGATTGTTCAAACAGGAGCCTGCTCCAAGTCCCCCATTTTGCAAATAAGAAAACTAATCCCAGTCCTTCCTTTGCCCACAGTACACAGATGGTTGGCCACCAAGGATATCACGCCAGGCTTCTCCAAGGAATCTAACCACGACCCAGCCCGGGTCCAGTGGTGGAGCAGGGGCCACTCATGACTCAGAAAGCACACAAGAAGCCTCAGGGGACAGGAGCCCCACGTGTGTTGCGGAGAGTCGACTTCAAGGAAAAGTCAGCGTTGTTTCTAGACTTGAGGAACCTGTGGCACGACGGGAGAAATTAGTGAGTGCACCACACAGGAAGCGCAGACCACGGAAACACAAAGTACCCAGAGGTGCTTAGCGAACTGCTGCTGCCCTGTACAACGTCAAGGATGCTGAAAGCAAGGGGCCCGGGTGGCTCAGTCGGTTAAGCATCCGACGTCAGCTCAGGTCATGATCTTGCAGTTTGTGGCTTCAAGCCCCACGTCGAGCTCTGTGCTGACAGCTCAGAGCTCAGAGCCTGCTCCCAATTCTGTCTCTCTCTCTCTCACTCTCTCTCCCATGCTCATGCTCTGTCTCTCTCTGTCTCTCAATAATAAAAAACATTAAAAATTTAAAAAAAAAAAGGATGCCCAAGGGGTTCTGAGTGTTGCTGTCACCCGTGCCCACAGAAATCTCCCTGAAAGGGATTCCTAAACCTTGCCATTGACTCATGGGTAGTTCCTTTGCCTCCACAAATAGTTGACAAAGAATGATTCTGTTCTTGAGTGTCTGACAAAGGATCCAATATAAATAATCATTAAGACAGGATAGGACCACAAGAGACAACTGATGGCGGCGGCCGTCTTAGACAAAGAAACATCAAGGAATAGCTACCAAGTCCTGTCCCAAATTGTAAGACCCGCCCTGTGCTCCAGAGCTGAGTGGCCATAACACAGTCGGCTTCAAGTCCAAGCTCCTGGGCAGTGTCGTACACTGAGGGGGCTCTGTAAACCATTGGTGGCTAATGCTGGAGATGACTGAAGCAAACCCACAGATGGACAGAGCCTCAGAACCGACGACTTGGGCTAGGCGATATCTAATACTCAGAGACACGTTCCCATTTTTAAATTTCATTTTATTTAGGACTTTGTTTAGTCAGGATCATTCACACTTAATTACTGTTGTCTGTGTAATTTTATTAAATACCTGTTCTTAGATAATAAGCTTGCAGACTTTTCCAGAATAATGTGGTAAATAAAGAGGACCAAGAACCTGAGGGGCACCGGGCTGGTTCAGCGGGTTGAGCCTCCGACTTCAGCTCAGGTCATGATCTCACAGTTCATGAGTTTGAGTCTCACATCAGGCTCTGTGCTGACAGCTTGGGGCCTGGAGCCTGCTTCGGATTCTGTGTCTCCCTCTCTCTCTGCCCCTGCCCCACTCATGCTCTGTCCCTCTCTCTCTCTCTCTCTCTCTCTCTCTAAAATATAGATACATTTAAAAAACTAATTTAAAAAAAAAGAGGACCAAGACCTGGTGGTGGGCATGTGTAAGAAAAGTTCTCCGGTTATAAAACATATTGCTGACCGGGCCACGGGCATTTGCATCAGTGTGGACGCTACGGCCACCCACGTTAACCAGAAGAAGCGAGCTCTCTGCTTCTCGGCTTTTTAAAGAGATACGGTCCGTCTTCTCTAGAGGCATATAATCTAAAAACAAAGATGATTTAGCTAGACAATACAAGACAGTTATGCTTTATTATTTATGTAAACCCTGCCTTTCCCCAAAATGGTCTTGATATAGCTTACAACAAAACCATATGACAGGCTTAATAAAAGAACAGGGATGGGAGCTAAGGACCAACAAGAAAAAGTATAGTAAATACACTCACACTAACATGTAATGTAGTTTCTATAACTGGGTATAGAACGTGGCTCTGAGCTTCCTGTAGGCTGAGGCAGAAGTAGAGACAAGAGAAATGTATAATACCAGTTGACAGAAGAAAGAATGTGGATTTTTAAAAATAGGGTTTTTTTCCAAATCCAAAAGGAATTGCTGTATGCAAGGATTCATAAGCACGGCTTTAAGTGAGGATGTGATGGCTAATTCCTCCCTAAGAGTTTTGACACAAATGGAAGGGGATAAGAATTGCTATTAATGCACAGCTCCGTGAAGTTAATCCTCTCGGGGGCTGGGCTAACATGAGCAAACTTCTGAAGAGAAACTTAGCACGGCACCAAATCCGGGCGTGGAACGAAGGATACCCACCCAGTCCACATTGTCATGCGTGGAGCCTGGCTTCAAGGTTGACGACAGCTCATTCCATATAGATTCAAACGGGGTTGTTCAAAACAGGAGTCTGCAAGAAGTCAACATCTCCGATTTGAAACTGTAGATGATTTTCATCAGCCGTGTATCTGGCCCCTTCGCAGGCACCCTGGGCCCAGACGCCAGGCTGTCTGAGCGTGTCCTCTGTCAGGGTCAGGGCACAAGCAGATGTCTACACCGCACACGTGTAACACAGCTTTACTTCAAAATCTCATTTCTGGATTGAATTTTGAGCAGATGTGCATTGCTCTCTCTTTTTTTTAGGCTAAAAAGCAACAAAAAATGCTGTGGTTTTAAAATTAAGTGAGCACTTGAAAAATATTAGCTCTATTTGGCTTCAGGCTTTGTTTTTTCCTATACTCTAAGGTTCTCTTCTTGGCAGCAAAGTGTCGAGTTGAAAACAGCATGGCCCACTGCCTCCCCATTCCTTAAAAGAAAAAAAAAAAGCCTGTGGAAAATTTCCATTAACTGAAAGAGAGAGAAGTTCTTCACAGTTTGGTTGGTAGGTTGGTTGGTCTCTTTCAGAGAGAGAGAATGAGTGGGGGAGAGGGGACAGAGGAGAGAGAGAATCCCAAGCAGGCTTCATGCTCAGCACAGAGCCGGACATGGGGCTCGATCCCACAACCCTGGGTTCATGACCTGAGCCAACATCAAGAGTCATCCACTGAACCAACTGAGCCACCCAGGTGCCTCATCGAAAATGTAACAACCAACAAAAGAAGCAATCCTTACTTTTTGCCTTATGTAGCATATTTCTTTTTGCACAAATCTTTAGGATCACTACTGAGGGAGGGTGCATGTTCTGAAATCACCAACACAACTGTTGACGGCAGCGCGGCTACTAGCCTCTTCCGCCTCCCTATTTCATCGCGAGCCCTTGCCAAGCCCGTGGACAGAGGCTGGGCAGCAGCGGAGATCTCATTTAATAGGGAAGATCTTGGGTTCAACGGACAGATCTGTTACAGTCCCCGATATCAGCTTGACAAACCTTTGTTAAACACCAGCCTTGGGCCTGTTGAGGCAGAGTGGGATGATCACCGAATGGTCGCTGCCCTTGGGGCAGCCATTGTTTTATAGGGAATTCTAGAAGCAGGAAGGAAGGAAGGTCTCAGAGGGGTAGCCTTTGAACTGAATCAGTCTTTAAAGATAAATTGGTCAACAGAATTAGAGAGCAGAAGGAAAAAGACCGTTTTTGAAGGTGGACCTTTCAGGAAAAGCAAATAATTTGAGCAAAAGCATGGGCACAAAAAAGCCAGAGCACTTGGAGAATTTAAAAACATTTTGCATGACTGAGTACAAGGAGCACGAGAGGGTCTTTTGATAAATACGGCTGGAGAGGTAATGAGGGGCCAGATCTTGTGTCACACAAAGGACCTCTTATGCCACACAAAGGAATTTGGATTTTTTTCCTCTCTCTTTAGGCATAAGGAAGCCATTGAAGGGCTTTAAACAGGCAGCAATGTAATCAGATTTAGTCTTTGGAAATAAGACCTCCTGATTAGTTAATGAGCTCGTATTTCTTTTCTTGTATGTTAACCATTGTTTTATTGCTTAGTCTTTAGACTCTATTATTGATTGAAATTACAAAATGATGGAAGTTAAGAGGCTATGCCACTTAACCTTCCAAAGTCTATTTCATCTGCTTTCAAAATAGTGATTATACTGTCTACTTTACCTTACTGGTTTGGTGTAAGATTAAAATAAGATAAAGGCAGAGAAACTAGCTTTGCAATACTATTGCTTCGATAACGCCTGCTGGACTCCATCAGTTAGCAAAACCAAGTCGTGTACAAATGAGTCAGTATTTACAATTGGACCAATTGTGAACAAAATCAGCGAATATTTCTTCTAGCACAAATTCTATAAACCACTGGGTCTTTCACTGTATTTTATATTTTAAAATACTGATATCGAAATCCCAACTGAAAGATTCTGATTTTGTTCATTAGGGGTATAGCCTGGGGTTAGGATTTTGCAAAACTCTTTAGGTAATTTGAATATTCAGTGTCTCTTCAAAATCATCATTCTAGTCTTTTGCAGTTTTACGAGTAGATTTCTTAAATTTTCCAGTAATACATAATTCGTGTGCTATGTAGACTCTCCTAAAACATACAGAAAAAACAACAAAGGAAGCTATTGATTTCATTTTATGAAGAAAAAACAGTCCTAATAACAAAAATTAAAACTTAAAAAAATTAATCCAAAGACATTATAAGCTGTAAGTGAGCCTTTCTTATGAATATAATTATAGAAATCATAAATAAAATATTTAAACTCTATATTAAAGGAATAGGCCATATAGAATTTATTTCAGGAGTTTAAGGATGGTTTAATATTAGGAAATTTGTAATTTTAATGTATCATCATTTAAATAATATTATTAAGAAATATAAAGTAGCAAGTACTGTGTGAAGTGATGGATATATAAGAAAAACATGGTCTCTGTCCCAGAGAATGTATATCATAGTGTGAAAGATAAATGTTAAATTAATCATATGTACCAAAAGGGAAAATAAGAAAAATATTAATAAACACCAAGTCATTTGGATAAATTTAAACACCAAAATACTCTTAGAGCTAGGAATAGAAAATACATTTTATCATGATTTTAAAATGAAATCTATTTCCTTCTAGTAGCCAATATCCTGTGAAAATCAGGAACAAAAAGTTGCCTGTCGATGTCATTATGATTTTCATTGTTCTAGAATTTCCAGCCAACAGAAAAATAAATAAATAAATTGAAAGTAAAAAAGGTTACTAAGTAACAATTATTTGAAGAAAACCTGATTTTCCACTTAGAAAAACAAGACAAATCATCTGAAAATTATTGAAATTAATTTTTGAAGCTTAGCTTAAAAGCTGAATAAAAAATATGTAAATCCAGTAACCTTCATATGTATATTTTAGGACTTAAAACTATTTCTTTCACTAACAGCTGCCTCTACTCCCACACCTGATTCTCAGAAAACAGAAAACATTCTCGGAAAACATGTCCCTCTTTCAAAAAGTATAATCTAGTGACTATTCCTTTATTTGATAGGACAGCTGGCTAAATGACCCTGTCACTCAGACCATAAATTGATACATGATTTCTTCTAATTTTCACAACTACATAGTGAAGTATTATGATCACAGCATTTTACACATAAGGAAATAGTGCAAAGTCATAGAGCTAGTAAGCAGAAGTCACAGAACTCAAGCCAAATCTGACCCCAAAACTCATGTTTTGTGAATTATATTACACAAATCAAATGATAAATGTTCCAATTAACAAAAAGAGAAAAAAGTCAAGCTTTCAAAAAGGAGAAAAAACACAAGTTTAAAAGCTATACAAGAAATCACAAAGGAAAAGATCCATGCATTTGCTTGTATAAACATTTTAAACATATACTTTCTCTAAAAAATTATCAGTTTCTCAAAGTGACAAACAGCATCCACAAAAAGCCTACCGCTGACATTATATTTCATAGTAAAACACTGACTCTTTCCCCTAAGAATGGGAATAAGCTGATGATATTTCTACTCTCACCACTTCTATTTAATCTTGTACTAAAGTTCTGGCCAGTGCAATAAGGCAAGAAAAGGGAAATTAAAGGCATTCTAAAGAATTGAGAAAACAATTCTTTTCAAAATACCACCAAAAAGAATAAAATATTTAGGAAAAAAACAACAAAAGTATAAGACCTATACCCTGAAAATTACAAATGAGGGAAATTAATGTAGACCTAAATAAATGGAGAAATATGCCACAGTCATAACTTGGAAGACTCAATATTTTTAAGATGACAGTTTTCTCCCACCCCTTGGTCTATAAATTCAACGTAATCTCTATCAAAATCTCTGCTGGCTACTTTATGGAAACTGACAACAAGATGATCCCCAAAATAATATGGAACAGCAGAGGAATTAGAATAGCCAAATCAATATTTTTTAAATGGAAAGACTTAGACTATCTTATTTCAAAACTCACTGTGTAGCTATGGTACACAAGTCAGTGTGGTATTGGCGTAAGAATAGAGATATAAATTGATGGAACAGAAAGGAAAGACCATAAATAAGTCCATAAATTTGCAGTCAATAGATTCTGAACGACGTTGCCATGATGATTCAATGACAAAAGGTTAGTTGTGTCAACAAATGACATTGGAACAATTGGATATTCACATGCATAATATATTTGTGAAATGAGATCTTTACCCCACCCCATACATGAATATTAACACAAAATGTATCATAGACCTAAAAGCTAAGCACTCATTCTATAAAACTTCAAAAAGAGAAAATCATAGGTATATAGGAGAAAATCACTGTGGCCTTGGACCAGGCAAAGATAGTTTAGATATGACATCAAAACAAAATTCATAAAAGAGAAATTGATAAATTGTTTCATTAAAATTAAAAACTTTTACTCTTCAAAACATATCAATTAGAAAATGCAAAGACAAGCCTCAAGCTGAGAAAAACATTTGCAAACCATATATCCAATAGAAGACTACATCTCATATAAAGAGCTCCATGACTCCACAGAGAACCTTAAAATTCCATAGAAAAAGGCAAATTTAAAATTTGCCAAAAATTACATAGAAAAAAGGCAATAGAAGATTGGGCAAAAAATTGAACAGATAATTCACCAATATATTATTGATGAAAAATAAGCACATGAGCACTGCTCAATATTATTAGTACTCAGAGAAATGTTCATTAAACCTATAATGAGATACCACTACACACACACACACACACACACACACACACACACACACTAAAATGCTAATAATCAAAAAGACTGACAATCAAATGTTGGTGAAGATATGGAGAAATGGATCTTCATACATAGCAGGTGGGAATATAAAAATCATACAGTCACTTTATAAAATAGTTTGGCAGCTTCTCAGTAAGTTACACACATGCATTCCTAAGTACCTACTTAAGAGACATGAAAACGTATGCTCAGATATATCCGTGTAAATATCCACAGCGGCATTATTTATAATAGTCCCAGACTGGAAACATTCCAAATGTCCATAACTGGTAGATGGATAAACAATAGATAGTATATCAATATAATGGGATACAGTAGTAAAAGGGAATGAATTGCTGATACAAGCAAGAACACAGATGAATTTTAGAAACACCATAATAGGTGAGAGAAGTCCAACACATAAGACTATACTGTATGATTCCATTTATATGATATTTCTAAGAAAGGCAAAACTATCAGTGCAGAAGGCAAATCAATGCTTGCCTGCTGCTGGGGCTGGGAACAGGAAATGGCTCAAAAAGGAACAAGCAAAGGGCTCCTGGCTGGCTCAGTCGGTGGAGCATCTGACTCCCGATTTTGGCTCTGGGCATAATTCTACAGTTCGTGAGATCAAGCCCCACATCAGTGTAGAGCCTGCTTAGAATTCTCTATCTCTCCCTCTCTCTCTCTCTCTCTCTCTCTCTCTCTCTCTCTCTCTGCCCCTCGCATGCTGCCTTCTTTCTTTCTCTCTGAAAATAAATAAACTTAAAAAACATAGTCATGAGAACTTTTTGTAGTAATGGAGGGTTTCTAGAACTGGACTGATGATTGCACAACTTTACAAATTTATAAAAATTGTATAGAATGATATAGTTACAATGGGTGAATTTTGTTATATGTACAGTATGTCTCCATGAAGTTGTAACATGAAAAAAGACAAATAAGCAGAGGAAATAATGACAGCAAACATAATGGAAGAATTATTCATTTTAAATATCCTTATTTTTAAAATGCACAAAATATCAACAAGAATAGTATTATAACTTTTTTAAATTATTATAAAATACTTCAAGCACATAGAAGAATATAGGGAACAATGAAACAAAAACTAGTATACTCATTAGTCAGTTTTGTCAGAATTCAATGTTTTGCAATTTTTGTTCTAAAAATTTTTTACAGAAAAGGACTGTAGAAAAAATAAATTCTCAAGCATTACTATTGCGGCATCTCTGTGAAGAAATATGATAATACCTGATAAAATCCATTAAAGTTACAAATATACATACTATTTGACAAGCAATCACCCCTTGGGAATATGCCTATTATATAAAGTCATCTGTACATAAGGACAGACAAAGATATTATTGCAGCAAGGATGTGCATAAGAATCCAAGAGCTCATTCATCAAAAGAGGAATGATTGAATAAACTGTGGGCACATCCACAAAATAAATAAACTCAAACTTTTCTAGCTAATTTGGGGATTCTCCAATGCTTGTATTTAATTTAAGAAAAATCAAGATTCAGAGATAGGTGAATTAAAATCCAAACATTACAGAGTTCCAGTATACGATGGCAATGTAGGAAGACTCTGAACTCACCTCCTCCACAGAACACACGAAATTACACCTATTTATAGAACAATTCCTCATGATGAAGAACTAAGGGGTGACTGAACAGCTACTGAACAGCCAAAGATAAAGAGAACTGCAAGAGAGACGAGGCACAGCAACAAAGGGAACCAACACTCCCAACACTGTACATGGCAGTAGGGAAGGATAGTCCTGGGGCATGTGGAACTTTGTCCTTGGGCACAGAAAAAAAAAGTCATAATTTAAAAGAACTAGCATGTGAAAGAGACAACACGAGAACTCTACCAAGCAGCAAGGAGCGGCGGGAAAGCTCTCCAGGTCAAAGGGACTGGAAGACAGCATGGTGCACATTCCCACACCACATTAAAAGCCTAGACCAGAGCTGGTTCTGGCATACACTCTCCATAGGAGACACCATACACAAGACTGTTCCTTTCAGTTTAGGAAAAGTAACCATTTTGCCTAATTCATAGAAACAAACACAGAAACTCAAGCACAATGGAGACAGAGAGGAATATGTTTCAAAACCAAAAACAAGAAAAACACTCAAAACAAAAACCTAAATGAAACAGATAAACAATATGCTTGATAAAGAATTCAATGTAATGATTGTAGACACACTCACTGGGCTGGAGAAAAGGGTGGAAGAATTCAGTGAGACCTTAGATAAAAAGAAAATATTAAAAAGAACCAGAGTTGAAGAATACAAGAACTGAAATAAAAAACACACTAGAGGGAATCCACAGTTGATTAGAGAGTTCAGAAGAACATATCTGTGATCTAGAAGACAAGGGTAATAGAAAGCACATAGACTGAACTGAAAAAAAGAAAAAAGAATTTTTAAAAATGAGGATCCATTAAGAACTCTCTTGGACAACATCAAGCAAACAAACATTCACATTATAGGGGTCCCAGAAGAAGAGAGTAAAAAAGCTGTAGAAAACATACTTGAAGAAATAATAACTGAAAAGTTCCCCAATATAGGGAAGGAAATAGGCATCCAAGTCCAAGAAACACAGAAGGGCCCAAACAAGATGAACTCAAGAATGTCCATGTCACAGAACATAATAATCAAAATGTCAAAGATTAAAGATAAACAGAATCTTGAGAGCAGCAAGAAACAAAAAGTTGCCTACAAAGAAAAACCTATAAAGTGATCAGCTGATTTTTCAGTAGAAACTTTGAAATCCAAAAGGGAATGTCATGATATATTCAAAGTGCTGAAAGGAAAAAATGTATCACTAAGAATACTCTACCTGCCAAGCTTACCACTCAGATCTGAAGGAGAAATAAAGTTTCCCAGAAAAACAAAAGGCAAAGAAGTTTATCACCACTAAACCAGCCTTAGAAGAAATGATAAAGGGATTTCTTTAAATGGAAAAGAAATGGCTATAATTAGCCATTAGCAAACCATTAATAAAATGATGTAAAATATGACAACATATATATAAAAGGTAGAGAAGGGAGTAAAAAAGGGAAGTGAAGGAGAAAAAGAAAAAATATTTTTTTCTGTTTTTAGTTTAGTTTTGGGGGTTTTTTTTAGAATGTGTTTAAATAAAAATGACCATCAAATTAATATGGACTGCTGTTTACTTAGGATGTTACATATGAAGCTTATGGTAACCACAAACCCCAACCCCATGACAGAAACACAGAAAATAAACAGAAAGAAAGCCAAAAGAAAGAGAGAAAGAAAGAAAGAGAGAGAGAAAGAGAGAAAGAAAGAACAAAAGAAAGAAAGAAACAAAGAAAGAAAGAAAGAAAAGCAGAAGGAAAGGAAAGGAAAGGAAAGGAAAGGAAAGGAAAGGAAAGGAAAGGAAAGGAAAGGAAAGGAAAGAAATACTAGAGACACTGATCACAAAGAAAGAGAGCAAGAGAAGAAAGGAACAAAGAACTATAAAAACAACCAGAAAACAAACTTTTAAAATGGCAATAAGTACACACCTATCAATAATTACTTTAAATATAAATGGCCTAAATGCTCCAATCAAAGGACATCGAGTGGTGAAATGAATAGAAAAATTAGATCTATATGCTGCCTATAAGACTCACTTCAGACCTAAAGACACATACAGACTGAAAGTGAAGGAATGGAAAAATATTCATGATGCAAATGGAAGTGAAAAAATAGCTGGGGTGGCAATAGCTAGTATCAGACAAAATAGAAAATCAGACAGACTATAACACCAGAAAATGGAAGGCAGTACATAATGAAAAGGGGGAAACCCAACAGGATATGGCAGTTGTCAATATATCCAAAATTGTAGTGTTAGTGGACATAGAGAAATTGATGTTGATCCAATAATAGTAGGGGACTTTAATGTTCCACTTACATCCATGGACAGATCATCCAGGAAGAAAATCAATAAGGAAACAATGTCTATGAATGACACCTTGGACCAGATGGACATAACAGATACATAGAGAACATTCCAGTCAAAAACTACAGAATACACATTCTTTCAAATGCACATGGAATATTCTCCAGAATATATGACACTGAGGCCATAAAACAAGCCTCAATAAATTTTAAAAAATTGAAATTATACCATGCATCTTTTCTGACCACAATTATGTGAAACCAGAAATAAATCACAAGAAAATAACTGGAAAAACACAAACATGTGGAGACTAAACTACATGATAATAAACAACCAATGAGTCAATGAAATAAAGAAGAAATCAAAAAATACATGGAGACAAATGAAAATGAAACACAATGGTACAAAATCTCTGACACACAGTGAAAGCAAGCTTTGAGAAGGTATATAGCAATATATAGCAATAAAGGCTTACTTCAAGAAAATAGAAAAAAATCAAATAAACAATCTAAACTAACACATAAACAAACTTAAAACAGGAGGAAAAGACAAAACCCAAAATCAGAAACAAAGAGAAATAACAACTGACATCACAAAAATACAAAGGATTATAAGAGAATGACATGAAAAATTAAATGCCAACAAACTGGACAATCTAGAAGAAACATACAATCTTCTGAAACTGAACCAGGAAGAAATTGAAAATCTGAACAAACAGATTACAAGTAATGAAATTGAATTGATAATTCAAAACTACCAAAAAATAAAGTCCAGGACCAGATGGATTCACAGAGGAATTCTACCAGACATTTAAAGAAGAGTTAATACCTATTCTTCTCAAACTGTTCCAAAAATCAGAAGAGAAGAAAAGCTTCCAAATACATTCTTCAAGGCCAGCATTAGTCTGACACTAAAACCATACATAGACTCCACAAAGAAAGAAGACTATAGGCCAAAATACCTAATGATCATAGATCCAAAAATTCTCAACAAAGTATCAGCAAACAGCATACAACATTTATGCAAACATTCACCATGGTCAGATGGCATTTATGTCTGGGATGCAAAGATGGTTCAATATTTGCAAATCAATCAATGTCACACACCACATCAACAAAGCAAAGGATAAAAGTCATCCAGGCATCTCAATAGATGCATAAAAAAGCATTTGACAAGATTCAACATACATTCCAGATAAAAACTCCCAGCAAAACATGTTAAAGAGAACATGCCTCAACATAGTAAAGACCACATATGAAAACCCACAGCTAACATCATACTCAATGGTAAAACATTGAGAGCTTTCCTTCTAAGATCAGGAGCAAGATAAGGATGTCTACTCTCACCACTTTTATGCAATATAGGATGTTCTGCCCAACACAACCACATGAGAAAAACGAAATAAGAGGAATCCATAAGAAATTAAACTATAACTATTTGCAAATGACATGATATTATACATAGAAAATCCTAAAGGCTCCACCAAAAAACTACTGGAAGTAATAAATGAATTCACTAAAGTGACAGGATACAAAATTACAAGCCAGCAATCAGTAGCATTTCTATACACTGAGTTGTAGAAAGAGAAATTTTTTAAAAACCACAACACCATTTATAATTGTACCTAAAAGAATCAAATACCCAGGAATAAATTTAACTGAAGAGGTGAAAGACCTGTACTCTGAAAACTATAAATCCTTCATGAAAGAACTTGAAGACGACACAAAAAAATGGAAAGATAGTTCATGCTCATGGAATGGAAGAATTATTATTGTCAAAATGTCCATATTACCCAAAGCAGTCTATAGTTTCAGTTCAACCCCTATCAAAATATCAATAGCATTTTTCACAAAACTGGAACAAATAATACTAAAATTTATACAGAACCCGAGAATACCTCAGGTAGCCAAAGCCATCTTGAGAAAGAAGAACAAAGCTAGAGGTCTCACAATTCCAGATTTCAATATATACTCCAAAGCGGTAGTGATCAAAACAGTATGGGGGTGCCGGGTGGCTGAGTCTGTTAGGCTTCCTATTCTAGATTTCGGCTCTGGTCATGATCTCATGTCATGAGATCGAGCCACATGTTGGGCTCTGTGCTGACATTGTGGAACCCGGTGGGATTCTCTCGGTCTCCCTTTGCCTGCCTCTCTCTCCTCCTCCTTCTCTCTCCCTCTCTCCCTCAAAATAAATAAATAAACCTCAAAACTTTTTCAAAAACCAGTATGGTACTGGCACAAAAAATATATAAACATAGATCAATAGAGCAGAATAAAGACCCCAGAAATAAACCCACACTTATATGGTCAAGTAATCTATGACAAAGGAGGCAAGAATATACAAGGGGAAAAGATAGTCTTTTCTATAAAGGGTGCTGGAAAACTGGATGGCTACACATAGAAGAATGAAAAGGGACCACTATCTAACGTGATAAACAAAAACAATCCCCAAATGAGAGGCAGCTGGCTCAGTTGGTTGAGCATCCGACTCTTGATTTTGGCTCAGGTCGTGATCCCAGGGTCATGGGATTTAGCCCAGCATCAGGAGCCTGCTTAAGATTCTCTCTCCCTCTGCCCCTCTCCCCTGCTTGTACTCTACCTCTCAAAAAAGAAAAACCTGAAAATGGATTAAAGACCCAAACATGAGACCTGAAACCATAAAATTCCTAGAAGAGAACATAGGCAGTAATTTCTGACATTGGCCATAACAACATATTTCTAGATTTGTCTCCTGAGGCAATTACTGGACTACATCAAAAGCTTTTGCACAGCAAAGAAAACCATCAAGGAAGCAAAAAGACCACTTATTAAATGGGAGAATATATTTGCAAATGATATATCCGATAAGTGGTTCATATCCAAAACACATAAAGAACTTACACAGCTCTACATCAAAAACAAAAACAAAACAAAACAAAACAAATTCAATTTTTTAAAATGGGCAAAGGATCTGAATAGACATTTTTCCAAAGAACACATATTAAAGGCCAACAGACACATGAAAAGATGCTCAACATCACTCATCACCAGGGAAATGCAAATCAAAGCCACAGTGAGATACCACTGTATACCCATCAGAATGGCTAAAATCAGAAGACAGTAAAAATGTGTAATTGCAGGGATATAGAGAAAAAGGAACTTTTGTGCTTTGTTGGTAGAAATGTAAAGTTGTACAGCCATTTGGAGAACAGTATGGAGGTTCCTCAAAAAATTAAAAATAGAAATACTATATGATCCAATAATTCCTGGGCATTTACCCAGGAAAAATGAGACACCAGCTCAAACAGACATATGCATATCTATATTTATTACAACATTATCTATACACAATAGTCAACACATAGAAACAACCTAAGCATCCATCAATAGATGAATAGACAAGGAAAGTGTGTGTGTGTGTGTGTGTGTGTGTGTGTGTGTGTGTGTGTGTACCTCTAAACGGACCTAGAGGGTACTATGCTAAAACAAGTAAAAATGAGTAAGATGTAACCTATTGTCAATACATCATTACAGAGCATCCCTTCTAGCATCAGAGAGCTAGGATGGACCGGAGTGCAAGTGCTCCACGCTAGAGCTTCTCGAACCATCTGTGGTGAAGGACCAGTTCCTTCCTCCTGTTCCTTTTTAAAATACAATAGAAGTGGATTACTAGAAAAATAAAAATTTAAAGACAAAGATATACAAAGTACAAACAAATGTTTTGAGGTCCAAGAGACACAAGATTGCGTTTCAACATAATCAGAATACACTTAAAATAAGAAAAAAATAGAACTACAAAAACGGTATACATTTATTGAAAGTGTGCAAGTAGGCAATTAAAATAGAGAACTAGGGATGCCTGGGTGGCTCAGTCAGTTAAGCGTCCGACTTCAGCTCAGGCCATGATCTGGCAGTTCACGGGTTTGAGCCCTACATTGGGCTCTGTGCTGGCAGCTTAGAGCCTGGAGCCGGCTACTGATTCTGCTGTGTCTCCCTCTCTCTCTGCCCCTCCCCTACTCATGCTGTGTCTCAATAATAAATAAACATTAAAAATTCTTTTACATAGAGAATTAATATTTAAGAAGCTTTTGTCATTCTGGAGTTGTAACTAGAGTTATGAAAGAAGTAGTGCTTTAAAGAAGGAAATAGTGATTGCTCATACAAAAAAAAAGTATCTGGGTCCAGCTTGTATGTATGTAAAAAATTACTTTATTTACAATAAGATCAAAAACAATAAAATCCTTGGGAATAAATTTAACAAAGGAGGTAAAAGAGCTGTACACTGAAAAGTACAGGACACTGATGAAAGACATTTTTAATGGATTAGAAAAATTAAGTTGTTAAAATGTCCATGCTACTCAAAGCAATTCATAGATTCAATGCCTATACATATAAATTTTTTATGGAAGTTGCAAAAAATCCTAAAATTTGTATGGAATTACAAAATACCCCAAATAGCCAGAGCAATCCTGAGAAAGAAGAACAAAGCAGGAGGCATCATACTTCCTGATTTCAGGCTATATTATAAAGCTGTTGTAATCAAAAGAGTATAACAATGGCATAAAAACAGACACACAGACCAACAGAACAGAATCAAGAGCCCAGAAATAAACCACACATCTACAGTCAACTAATATTTGACAAGGGACCCACAAATATTCAATGGAGGAATGACAGTCTCTTTAATAAATAGGGCTGCTAAAGTTGGATATTTACATAGAAAATAATGAAACTAGATCCCTACTACTAACACTCACAAAAATTAACTTGAAATGAATTAAAGATTTAAATGTAAGACCTGAAACCATAAAACTCCCCAAAGAAAACAGGGGATAGCTCCCTGATATTAATCTTAGCATTTGGATTTGACATCAAAATCAAAGGCAGCAAAAACAAAAATAAGTAAGTGGAACTGTGTCAAACTGAAAAGCTTCTGCAAGGGGCACCTGGGTGGCTCAGTCAGTTAAGTGTCTGACTCTTGATTCCGGCTCAGGTCATGATCTCACCATTTGTGGGTTCAAGCCCCGTGTCTGGTTCTGTGCTGGGAGCGCAGAGCCTGCTTGGGATTCTCTCTCTCTCTCTGCCCTCTCCCAACTTGTGCTGTCTCTGTCTCTCACAAGATAAATAAATAAACTTTAAAAAATTAATAAAAACTTCTGCAAAGGAAATGATCAACAAATGAAAAGGCAACCTAGGGAATTAGAAAAATATTTGCAAGTCATATATCTGACAAGGGGTTAATATCCAAAATGAATTAGGAACTCATACAATAGCACACAGAACTCATATGCCACAAAGAACTCATATGCAATAGCAAAAAACAAAGAACCTAATTTAAAAATGGGCAAAGACCCACAGCTAATATCATCCCCAGTGCAGAAAAACTGAGAGCCTTTCCCCTCTGGTCAGAAACAAGACAGGGATGCCCACTGTCACCATTACTATTTGACATGGTACTCGAAATCTTAGCCTCGGCAGTCAGAGAACAAAAAGAAATAAAGGGCATATAAATTGGCAAGGAAGAAGTCAAACTTTCACTATTTGCAGATGACATGATATTCTACGTACAAAACCCGAAAGACTCCACCAAAAATTCATCACTAATACATGAATGCAGCAAAGTTGGAGGATCTACAATCAACATGCAGAAATATGTTGCATTTCTGGACACCAATAAGCAGCAAAGAAAAAGAAATCAAGTGATCAATCCCATTTACAATTGCACCAAAAACATTAAGATACCTAGGAATAAACCTAACTAAGGAAGTAAAAGATCTATACTCTGAAATCTATTGAAAACTTATGAAAGGAATTGAAGATACAAAGAAATGGAAAAGCATCCCATGCTCATGGATTGGAAAAATAAATATTGTTAAAATGTCAATACTACCCAAATCAATCTACACATTTAATGCAATCCCAATCAAAATACGTCAAGTATTCTTCACAGAGCTAGAAAAAAAAATCCTAAAATATGTATGGAACTAGAAAAGACCCCAAATAGCCAATGAAATTCTTAAAAGGAAAAACAAAACTGGAGGCATCATGGTTCTGGATTTTAAGTTATATTACAAAGCTGTCGTCCTCAAGACAGTATGATACTGGCACAAAAACAGACACATAGATCAATGGAACAGAATAGAAAACCCAGAAATGGACCCAAAACTATACAGTTAACTTATCTTCAACAAAGCAGGAAATAATATTCAATGTAAAAAAGACAGTCTCTTCAAAAAATAGTGTTGAGAAAACTGGACCACCTTGTTACATATGGATGAAAGACCTAAATGTGAGACAGGAAACCATCAAATCCTAGAGGAGAACACAGGCAGTAACCTCTTTGACCTCAGCCAGAGTAACTTCTTACTAGACATGCCACAAAAGGCAAGGGAAACAAAAGCAAACTGAACAATTGGGACTCAATCAAGATAAAAAGCTTTTGCTTTCCAGTGAAGGATGCCATCAACAAAACTAAAAGATATTTGACATATCTGATAAAGGATTACTGTCAGAAATCTATAAAGAACTTCTTAAACTTATCAGCCAGGAAAACAAACAACCCAGTTAAGAAATGGGCAGAAGACACAAATAGACACTTTTCTATGAAGACTTCCAGATGGCCAACAGACACTTGAAAAGATGCTCAACATCATTCATCATCAAGGAATTACAATTCAAAACCACAATGAGATACTACCTCACACCTGTCACAATGGCTCAAATTAACAACACAAGAAACAACAGGCATTGGAGAGGATGTGAAGAAAGGGGAACCCACTTGTACTGGTGGTGGGAATGCAAACTGGTGAAGTCACTTTGGAGAATAGTATGGAGGTTCCTCAAGAAACTAAAAATATGACTTTACCCTATGATCCAGCAATTGTACTATTAGGTATTTACCCAAAGGAGACAAAAATACAGATTCAAAGGGGTACATGTAACCTCTATGTTTATAGCAGCATTATCAACAATAGCCACTACGGAGACAGCCCAAATGTCCATCAACTAATGAATGGATAAAGAAGATGTGTGTGTGTGTGTGTGTGTGTGTGTGTGTGTGTGTGTGGGTACATAAATATGTACATACATACATAATGGAATATTACATAGCCATCAAAAAGAATGAAATCTTGCCATTTGCAATAAGGTGGATGGAGCTAGAAAGTATCATGCTAAGTGAAATAGGACAATCAGAAAGACAAGTACCATATGATTTCACTCATATATGGAATTTAAGAAACAAAACAGATGAGTGCATGGGAAGGGGGGAAAGAGAAGAGAGGGAAACAAACCACCCCCCAGGTTGCTCTCTCTCCCTCTCTGTCAAAAAATAAACATTTTTAAAAGCTAGAAGAATTAATCATTTTTTTAGAAAATGGGCAAAAGAGCCTAAGAAATATTTTTCCAAAGAAGATATATAAGTGTGCAACAGATATTCAAGACCAAATTCCTTTCCAAAACCCCAGAAAAAAAAGGAACCCATGAATTTCCTTAATGGTATTCTAATGTTGTCTATAATATAAGTTGAGGAGAAAAGGCCATCTTAAAGACAGAAAGCAGAAGCTGGGTTAGTATTTAATGAGTTCCATCATGATCCATTAAAAATTAAAACTGACTATTGCTATAGAACTTCCATTATATTCATTATGTGGAAAATTAAGAAAGACACTTGTGCTTCTGTTGTTTGAAAAGTTTATAAATGACAAACTGGTATATAACTGTAAAATGACTTAAAGGAGACATCATACACTCTGGAAAAACAGAAAAAGCAGTTCCTTTAAAGTCAAGCAAAATGTAAGAATGTTCATGAGCATCATTTGAATTCACCACTGTAATGGATATCCTAACTTACTCAATTAGATAATGGATGTAGGATACAAGGCATATTTTAATAATGTTATTTTTATAGATATTACAAATATAACTCTATAATTACAGAATAATTACAAACAACTAAAACTTGTGAAAGTTCAGCAAAGTTGCTTAGAGTACATAGTGATAAAAATCTACCTTACTGTATAATCAGCTGTAAAACGTAACATTTTAAAAGCCCATTCACAAAAACAGAAAGCATCACTTGTGATGAAATATAAAAGTACAAGATGTATATGGAGAAATGTATAAAAATGTATAAAACTTTATTGTAGGACCTGAAAAATACCATTGGTATATAAATTCATTATTTAAAAATTAAATAGGGTCACCTGGGTGGTTCACTCGGTTGAGCATCCGACTTCAGCTCAGGTCATGATCTCATGGTTTATGAGTTTGACCCCCATGTCAGGCTCTGTGCTGACAGCTTAGAGCCTGGAGCCTGCTATGGCTTCTGTCTCCCTCTCTCTCTCCCCCTCCCCCCTCATTCACCTTTTCCCTCACCTTCTCCCTCTCTCTCTCTTTCTTTCTCAAAAAGAAACATTAAAAATAATAAAAAATTAAAATTAAAAATAATAAATTATTTCTTCCCCAAATAAAATTTAGATGTGACACCAATGAAGTTTACAACATATTTATTCACTAAACTTGCCTATTTCCAGAATTGAAACAGAAGGATAAAGAATACACAGCCAACATTAGCCAAAGCAATTTGGAAGGAGGAATGCAAGGAATGGATTCATTCCATTTGTGATCTTTCAGGACTTACAAGTAGAATGATTAAATTATAGTGTGCTACTTGTGCGAGGATAATGAACAGAACAATGAAATAAAAGAGAATCAGGAAATCCATCCATGAATATATGAAAGCCCTAAGCATAGCAGAGTTAGAATTTCAGTGCAATGTGGAAAGAACAGGTCGATTATTCTACAAACAATATCAGGACAACTGGTCACCAGTATGGAAAAAAATTAAATGGCACTGAAATTTGCTCCAAATCTAATTTAACTTTTATGTTGTGCAAAATTTGTGAAAAGAGACTTTTAAAATATTAAAACCGCATGGGAAAATATCTTTATTTCTTCAACAGAGAGAATAACTTAAACAATGCAAAAATCAAATGCATACACACATGCAATGAAACCAAAAGGAAAAAAATGGATAATTTTATCACACTGAAATGAAAACATATTATTGTGGTAAGGAGTTCCTGAGACAATCCCCTTCCTGGAGCCTGGGTCCTTCAGGCAAATTCCTCTTTCTAAAAATGATTTACTTTCTTTGGTCACTGCACTGTCCCTTGAAATTAAAGACTAAAACTAATAAGAATAAAAAAAGTTGATAAAAACCTGCTGACCATAAAGGACACTGAGTTGAGATATCCATTTTAAACAATGGGCAAACACCCATAGACATTTTTCCAAAAATATCTGAATAGTCAACAAGTGCGTAAAAAGGGGCTCAACATCACGAATCACTAGGGAAATGCAAATCAAAGCTACAATGAGATACCATTTAAAACAGCTAAAACAGCTCTTCCCAAAAGGACACAAGAAGACAAATGTTGGAGAGGATGTTGAGGAAAGGGAACCCCAGGCACTGTTGGTGAGAATGGAAACTGGTGCAGCCCCTACAGAAAACGTTTATGAGGTTATGAGGTTCTGCAACAAGTTAAAAATAGAATTACAATATGATCCAACAATTCCACTTCTGCGTATAATCCAAAAGAAGGAAATCATTATCCCAAAGAAATAGCTGCACCCCCATTATATAAATAAAAAAAATGCATAATAGCCAAGTCATGGAAACAACCTACACGCGCGCACACACACACACACACACACACACACACACACACACACAGGAATATTACACAGCCATATAATTTTTTTAATGCTTATTTATTTTTGAGAGAGAGGGAAACACAGAATTCGAAGCAGGCTCCAGGCTCTGAGCTGCTAGGACAGAGCCTGACGTGGGGCTCGAACTCGGCAACAGGGAGATCATGACCTGAGCCGAAGTCAGATGCTTAACTGACTGAGACAGCCAGGTGCCCCACTCAGCCATACAAAAGACGGAAATTCTGCCATTTGAAACAACACGGGTGGACCTTAGGGCCTTATGCTAAATTAAATAAGTCAGAGAATAACAAATATTGTATGATCTCACTAATGTGTAGAATCTAAAAAAAGAAAGACAAACTCCAATAAGAAGAGACCAAATTTGTGGTGGAGTAGGATGCAGAAATTAGATGAAGGTGGTCAAAAATTAAAAAGTTCTAGTTATAAGATGGTTAACACTGATGTATGATATATTGATAAGTTTTTCTTTTTTTAGGAAGCTTTAGTTAGTTCAGCATGGGACTTGAACTCACAACTCAAGCTCCAACTTGAGCTTTACCAACTGAGCCAGACAGGCACTCCTTCTTTTGACTTAAAAAAATTTTTTTAAGTTAACTTTACTGCCAGTGTGGGGCTTGAACTCACAACCCCAAGATCAAGAGTTGCATTCTTCACTGACTGAGCCAGCCAGACACCCCTAGCATAAGTTCTTAAGAGAATAGAGTTCTCACCACAAAAGAAAAAAAAAACATTTTTCTTGTATCTATACAAAATGATGGGTGTTAACTAAATTTTTTGTAGTAATCATTTTACAACATATTCAGGTCAAGTCATTTTGTTCTACGCCTCAAACTTATACAGTGTTGTCTGTTAATTATATCTTGATAAAACAGGGAAGTGAGGAATAAGCAAGAAAAGATTTAAAAAATAAAATAAACATGTCTACAAACAGAAATCCCATCTACTGATCTATATGCTATCACAATATCCTTAATGTGGATCAAATATTTTCCCATCAATGTAGCAGTGTCATCAAAATACACTCCTATGCAAAATTTAAATGGAAAACCACACTTGCTAGCACTGAGCATGCCAGCTTGGGTTTCTCAGCAATGTACTAAAATATCACAAAAGTATGTGAGCATTCTGAATGTTCATCCTTATCTTGTTGCAATAAAAAAAGGAGGATTTCATTTGGTTAGCATGATAGAGAGGCAGATAAATTTTAGGTTACAGCAAAGGTATTTATGCCTTTTCCAAGAAGGGTAAAAATAATTTCAAACTCTAGGGGTAAAAACAGAAAGGTATAAAGCAATGGCACAATAAAACAATGATACTATGGTGGGGTTTTGAGCATGTAATGCGGGAACAGAAAGGGGGTTATGTGACTCTGTCATGGGCACAAGCTCGGGGGCCAACATCACCGCTCCGCGTTGGACATGAAGGCACGGACTTCGCATGTGGGCGGTCTACCCACATCTGCACTGAGCAATATTTACAAATTCATAAAGGCTGCTCTTAGCTTTCTACTTTTGGAATCAACTTTAGACACTAAAAATTCATAGCTAAAAAGATACAAGTTGAAATATTTTCAGCCTTCACAATAATGCAATTAAGTCCTGTCAGAAGTTGCCCATGAACTAAGGTGAGGGAAATGAGGGAAGAGCATAACTTTTTACGTAGGGGCAAGGGCATCAAATGACATTGACAGAAGTGGGCCAAAAAAATAGGAATATATTGCTTAAAATGACAAAAATAACAAGACTTTTTAAAAATTCTTTCTTTTTTTAAATTTTTTATGTTTATTTATTATTGAGACAGGAGAAACACAGCATGAGTAGGGGTGGGGCAGAGAGAGAGGGAGACACAGAGTCTGAAGCAGGCTCTACGCTCTGAGCTGCCAGCACAGAGCCTGACATGGGTCTTGAACCTACGAACCATGAGATCATGACCTGAACCAAAGTCAGACACTTAACCGACTGAGCCACCCAGGTGCCCCAACATAAGACTTTTTAAAATAATATATTATTGCCAAAAGTTGGCAGACATGGGTATGGGGAAAGGCAGTTCTAATAAGTAAGATAAATCTTTTGTATCAGAAAATTATTAAGTACAGTCTTAAATTGATTGATCACTTCCATTTCTATGAAATGTCCAGAAGAAGGACATCTATAGAGACAGAAAATAAAATAGGAATTGCATGGGGCTGGAACTGAAAATGTGAAGTGACTGCCAATGACCAGGACAGATCTTCTGGGTGTGATAGAAATGTTCTAATATTAGACTGTGGTGATTTATGCAATCCAGTAAATTTACTAAAATTCATTTCATTGTGCATTGAAAATAAGTGAATTTTATATGTACATTAGACATCAATAAAATTGTGTTTAAAAGAAGAATTGATAGGGACGCCTGGGTGGCTCGGTCAGTTAAGCCACCGCCTTCATCACAGGTCATGATCTCACGATTTGTGAGTTTGAGCCCTGCATTGAGCTCTCTGCTGTCAGCCCACTTAGGAGCCTCTGTCCCCCTCTCTCTCTGCTCCTCTCCCATTCACAGTTTCTCTCTCTGTCTCTCTGTCTCTCTCTCAATAATAAATAAACATTGAGGTGCCTGGGTGGCTCATTTGGTTAAGAGTCCAATTTGGTTCAGGTCATAATCACACAGTTCATGAGTTCAAGCCCCGTATGGGGCTCTGAACTGTCAGTGAGGAGCGTCCTTAGGATTCTCTCTCTCTCTCTCTCTCTCTCTCTCTCTCTCTCTCTCAACCCCTCCCCCGATTTGTGCACTCTCTCTCTCTCTCAAAAATAAACTTTAAAACAAAAAGAACTGATAAAAAATTAATAGGTCAAAGAATAGACATTTAGATCTCTGTAGGTAACTAACAGGAGTGAAAACAAACGTTCTCATTTATCTAGGAGCAGTGGGACAGGCTGAGAAAGAGTGAAATGGAGACTGTTCTTTATCAATTATGCCTTTCTATACTGCTTTCGTGTTTTAAAATCAATGCATGTATTATTGCAATATATTATTAAATGTTTTTTTTTAACATTTAGATTCCCTGATGCAGAAAAAATTTTTCCTACTTTGAATCATTTAGAATTTAAATGCGAGCAATGATGCCATCTGGGTTAAGGAGCAGAATTTCATTTTTCTCCAATGACCAAGGCCAAGTGGCAGACTCTTTTACAAGCCACCACTCCTGACCCAATGGGGCAAGGGCTCCACTGAGCATAGTCCAAAGTTCATACCACTTCCAAAATAGAACACTGTAAAGGAGACGCAGCATCTGATCATCCCGGGAACAGCATTTGGCACAGTTGTGGTGGTGGTTGCCATGGATTAATGGATCAAACACAAATAATTTTTAGGGAAGCGAGTGCCCTAGAAAACCGAGACGACAGAGTGAAGTCGCTAACGTTATCAGCTGTCTTCGTCTGTTTGTGCAAGAACACTGCCAAAGTAACCATCTACGAGCTTGGGTTTGAGTCTCAAGAGACAGCCTTCCTAACGTAAGCTGAAACTGATACGGTGGCCCAAGAGAGACTGTTGACAGTGGAAACAAATAACAAGGACTTTTTGAGATATGAAGTAATGTGGAGGATCATGGGGCTTAAAGCTACAAGCTGATGGCCTTGCAGTTGGTTTAGTGACCAACACACTCAACGCCAAGGTCGCCACAAAGTGTGGGGGGGTGGTAATTTCTGTGTCAATGTAATTGAGTAGCCAGCAACTTTAGACACGCATTCTCTTGAAAATTCAGTGCTACATGCACATGGGAATAATAATAAACCAATCAGAGTAACTATAGACAGCCAAGCAGATCATGGCTTACACGGGTGCTCTAAACGTGAAACCAAGAAATGGGAATTGACCTGTCTTTCTGCCAACTCCACCCAACCAAATATTTTCCTTGTCAAAGTGAAACCAGACCTTTCAAGGGCCGGTCTGTTGCCTGGCTGCCCTGAACATACCTCAGGGTTTGGCCCATTAGCTGGATGTGCTGCTGGGAGTCCTGCGGGAGGAGAAGGCGGGTTGTCCTTGCACTCTGCCCCCGGGTCCCTGCTCCAGGGCAGAGGGGGCAACAGACTCAAGGAGAGCAGTGATGGCCAAAAGGCGTCTGTGAGGCACAGTGAGGGTGGGAAGAGAAGCATGGTGCACAAGTCGGGGAGAATGCTGTACTCCTCGCCTTGAAGGTGGAAGCCATTTCCCAACTTGTGTTTCTGACACCAATTCTGACCTGGTTGCCCTTTTTATCACACCACCCAGCAGTGGACTCAAACAGGACACTATCTAGAGATCACAGCAGACCCCACAGGTTAAGGTTCAGTCCTGTTAGACTGTCCCCTCCCCCACCTCAACTTCAGATGCCAGACCAAGTCCAGTCTATCACCTGTGCTTCTGATTGCCCGGCTATAGAATGGAGGTTCCCACACGATCCTCCCTCGGTTTGATTAATTTTGTTATGGCAACTCACAGCACTCAGAAACCTGTTACTTCTTAGATAACCAGTTCATTATGAAAGGATGTAAGTCAGGAACAGCCAGATGGAAGAGATGAATAGGGCAAGGTATGCAGGAGGGGCACCACTGTCCCCAGATTTCCATGCGCTGACCAACCCTGAAGCCCACCAAAACCCATCCTTTTTCTAGCTTTTAGGTCTTTATGAAGGCTACCTTACCTAGGCATGATGGGTCATTGGCCATTGGTGATCAACTTTAGCTTCCCCTGCTCCTTTCCCTAAGGTAGGGGGAGCGGTGTAGGATTGAAAGTTCTAACTCTCCAATCTCAAGGTTGGTTTCTCTGGCAACCAACCCCACCCTTAGGGGCTTTCCAGAAGTCTCCTCATTCACAGAAACTCAGGTGCAGTTGGAAGGACTATCAAGGCACCTCTCACATGCTTATCACTTAGGAAGTCCCAAGGGTTTTAAAAGTTCTGTGTCAGAAGAGCACCTGGGTTGCTCAGTGAATTAAGCGTCCAACTTTGGCTCACATTATGCTCTCACAGTTCATGAATTCAAGCTCTGTGTGGGCTCTGTGCTGACAGTTTAGAACATGCTTCAAATTCTGTGTCTCCCTCTCTTTATGCCTCTCCATGGCTCACATTGTCTTTTTCTCTCAAAAAGAAATAAATATTTTTAAAAATTCTTTTTAAAATTCTGTGCCAGAAACTGTGTTGATGAAGACCAGATAGTATATTTATTATAAATTACAACATCACAATAATCTTCTCAGTTACTATTTATATAATGCGAACACAAATCGAAACAGAAAACCAAAATGGCCTTTGCACTAAACCAGTACTATTGTTGAGTGAGATCTTAGAACACACTATCCAGTCAATGGGAGAGAAAGCATCAGTTAGACAAACATTATAAGATAAAGAGCTAAATCTAAAACTAAAAATATAAATAGACCATCACATTTGCAAGTGTATATATTGCTGTCAATAGTTGCTCATCAACAGCCCCCCAGGTGAGTCAGTTTTAAATCTTTTAAGTGCCACTTACTGGAGGTGACTAATGAATCCTGCAAGAAAAAATTTCTTACCAATAATTAAGTCCCAACTCCTAAACATTTCCCATTGTGTTATTTTTAAATATTGTGTCCATATATTTTTTATTATTAAAAAACATTTAAAAATGTTTATTTATTTTGGGGGAGGGGGAGGGGGAGGGACAGAGCTTTAGAGAGGGAGACAGAGAATCTGAACCAGGCTCCACGCTGTCAGCACAAAGCCGGACGCAGGGCTCGAACCATGAACCGTGAGACCACAACCTGAGCCAAAGTTGGATGCTCAATTGACTGAGCCACCGAGGCATCCCAAATATTTGCTTTTTATAAGTGGAAATATAAGCAAGATTTCTTTCATTTCTGATATCATCAAAAGTTTCTGACAGACACCTCCTGGCAATCAGACTCTAGCAGTGTTTCCTACGGTGTAACTGCAGATCACAGAACTCTTGAGTCTTCTTAGGGCTGACCAGTGGTTGCATGTACTCATACTGGGCTCAAATACAGTCAGGGTTACTGGCTAGACTTGCCACTCTGGGATTTACTTGCTGTCTATGAACTTGGGTGTTTTCATCTTTTCCATCTCTGGACCTTCCAGGACTGCCGTGAGCCTATGTGTGAGCACACACGTGAAGCAGGTAGCATGGCACTTGAAAACTATAATGACAAATACTGTTACAATTAGTCCTATTTTACAGTCGAGGGAACTGAGACCCAGAGAAGTCCAGGGGCTCAAGGTCACAAAGTCAGGTGGCAAAGCAGGGATCTGGAGCAAGGCTGTTGATAGTAAGGCTGCGGTACATATTAAATGAGTGAATTTGGGAAAATCCTGGTTATGAGAAGGGACTTGGGTAGCTTTTTCATTGTGACTTCATTTATTTTCACACTATTTAAGCCTTTCCCTTTATCTCATTCCACGAATGAGAGGCTGGTATATGTATTCACGTAGTTTATAAGAATGATGACATTTGGGGGCTCCTGGGTGTTTCAGTTGAATGTCCAATTCTTGGTTTTGGCTCAGGTTTCTGCTCTTGGTTTTCAGCTTTCACAGTTTCGTGGGTTCATATTCCCCATCGGGCTCCACAGGGACAGTATGAAGCCTGCTTGAGATTCTGTCTGTCTGTCTCTCTCTCTCTGTCCCTCCCCCACTCGCACTGTCTCTGTCTCTCTCTCTCTGTCCCTCCCCCACTCGCACTGTCTCTGTCTCTCTCAAAATAAATAAATACCCCCCCCCACACACATAAGAATGATGACATTCTGAACTTCTTGCACGTATATACATCCCAGGCTTTTAGAGAGAAAGCTGTATTTTGTGGAGGATGTGAAATAGAGATAGCGTGTAGTGGAAATAAGTAAGAATAACTTCCCAGCAGGTAAAGTCATTGGGAAAGGAGTAGATTCAAATCCTTGTAAGCCTCCTGGGCATTCAACAGTTTTTATGAAACTTGGTGGTAATTATTAAATTTCTGAGCCATACCACCAAAGTTATAGAGTTGAAAAATCACCCAAATCACGCACCTTGTGATGTTGGAGAAATGATGTAAGGACATTTGAAATAAGAATGAGAGCCTTGTTTTCATTTTGAACATTGATCTCAAGATTTACATCAGTGCCAAAAGGAAAGAACACCGTAGAACTGGGTATGAAATGACAAAGAATTCCTTTCCTCTTTCTGTCACCACATCAGGGACACAAGGGCTGCTTGTTCCCCACCCTTCTGGGAGGAGCCATGAGGAGCGAGTCAGGGATGCGTCATGGGTAAGGACAATGGGGCACCCTGCCCCGTTAGGTTGTTCCTAACTGTTCTGCAGTCCCTAAGCCTTGGGACTCTGGGCAAGCTTCCTCATCTACGCTATGGGAGAAATGAGAAGACCAATCACATTTTTCTCTGCTGGACCTGCTGCTTTGTTTTGTTTTCTGAAGTATAGTTGAGCCACAGTGTCACATTAATCTCAGGGGTATCACAGTGATTCGACACATCTGTACGTTCTGCTGTGATCCCCACAGCATAGCTGCCATCCGTCACCATGTGATCCTATTATAATTTTTTAATTTATTTTTTCTATAATTTTTTAAATTTATTTTTGAGACAGAGAGAGACAGCACAAGCAGCGGAGGGTCAGAGAGACAGGGAGACACAGAATCTGAAACAGGCTCCAGGCTCCAAGCTGTCAACACAGAGCCCAACGCAGGGCTGGAACCCACAAACCGTGAGATCCTGACCTGAGCCGAAGCCGGACGCTCAACCAACGGAGCCCCCCAGGCGCCCATATGACCCTATTATAATATCATCGACTATATTCCTTGGGCTGCACCTTTCATCCCAGTGACTTATTTATTCCATTACCAGAAACACGATCTCCCACTCTTCACCCATTGTGCCCAAACCCCCTCCCCCACCCCTCTGGCAACCATCAGTTTATTCTCTATATCTGTGGGTTTGTTTCTGCTTTTTCCAACCTCCTAAATTTGTGTGAGGATCAAATGAGATGTGAGAAGACATTTAAAAACTCCCAGTACAGTGATGGCGCCCTGCCTGGTCACAATTGTCCAGGGGTACCCTTTCCTTAAAGCACCTTAACAATGAGCTACTACGTTTGAAAAGATGTGGTCACCGCAAGGCAAATAAAGCAAATGTGAAAAAGACGATGGGACCCCAGGAATCGCAGCGGTGGGAGGCAGGCCTCTGTGCTCAAACCCTAGTTCTGCCCGGTGCCCATGATGGATCAGGCTCACAAAGGCTGGCGATCCAGTAGCGGCAACTTCCAGGTCCATTATCTCCATTTCCTTTGAACTAAAATTTGGAACATAATGCCATAAACTTTCTGAAACCAAGCATTTCACATTAAAATGGTAATCGTTTTTTGAAGCTACTTTTGAAAATGCTTATTTTCACTGGGGGCAAAAAAAAAAACATTTTAATGTGGTTCCAGTGAAATAGCAGAGCTTTGTTTGGTAAAGAAACCATCTGAATTAAAGAACAGTGTTCAATTATGATACACCATTTTGCCCCAAACAGTCTTTGTTGGCCAATTTTTTTTCGGAATCCTATTTCTATTGAAAATTGTCCTTCAACTAGTTTGAAACTGAATTCTGAGAGAAAGCCAATTGTGAGCCAGAGGAGCGGGGAGCCTGATGTTCTTCTGGCTCTATTCATGAGCGCTGGGGTGCCTGCATTCTTTTCCCTTCTTTTCAGGGCTGGAGCTCTGTACACAGAACTCCCTTGGCTTCAGAAGCCCCTGGAATGCAGGCATTCAGCATCTGCTGCTGTCACTGAAGATCCCCTCTGGCCTTTCTGGCTCACCCCCACTTCTCTTCCAACTGCGTGGGTCACTTTCATCTGTATTTCACTTTCCAAAGGGAGTTCTTTACCTAAGCAGCCTCTCTAAATTATTTCCTGAAGTCACAAACTAGCTAGTCTGTGAAGTCTAGGAGACAATGCAGGAGAAGGGGCTCTAAGAAAATACTATGACAAAATGCATGGGAAATCTATCAGCTCACTTTCTATACTACCTTCTACTTAATATTCATGCAGCTAGAAGGTGCTTTCTCACTTATCTTTGGGCACCAGGTTATGCTCCTCCTGGCTGACTGTTGGGAAATCTGGTTGACATGAAAACTGAGCACTACTAGCTCCTTCTAATCTTCTGTCAATCATAAGGTGAAAGTATAAGGGATCATATACTACAAATGCTGATGGGCACTTAAGGTGAGGCAAGATGCAGAGTATTCTATGGGGCACAAAGTATTTCCTTTGCTCTCAATGGCTTAGTTATAGAGGACACACTAGTGAAATAATAAATAGCAATAGAAACCAGCATATTAAGTGTCAAATCTCACATTTACAAACGTGTAGATACGTAGGGATGTTGAGTTTTGTTTAGTTTCATGCTGACATTGGTTAAGTGAGCTCATCAGCATGTGTGTAGGTGTGTGTTGGAGAAGATGCTAATAATACAGAACACCTTAAACATCAAAGTAGGAATATGTGAATAAGAATAAATTATTAGTGTTGCTTTCTTCTCATTCATTTATCTTCATTTGTCCAACCCAATCTGCTGACACACCTCTTCGTTTTAAGCCCCAGGTCAAGGTGATTATTGAACTCAAAGATTTAATAAGCTCACCACAGACAAGTCCAGAGTAAACTCCCTGACAATTCACCAAACCCAGCACCACCCAAGTTCCCTACTGGGACACATATCATCTGGCTAGACAGCCCCAAATGCAGATGAAGGGTATGGTTTTCTTTCCTTCCACTTTCACTCCTCTGGGCCCCAACAGAAAGTTACAGAAAGACATTAAACATTCTTCTTCACCTTTATTCCAACCCAATCACTTTATTCTTCCAAAAAGGAAAAGAACTGGAAGAATTATCATGACTTTCTCTGGCCATATTTTGTTGGTGTTGCCATTTACTTTCATTGAACATACATCTTCTGTCCTATTATTTCCTTTTCTTGACACATCTAAACAGTCAAACTGAAGAAGGTATCCAATAAATCTCCTTTTTCCCCTTTACTTTAAAAGTTAAAAGTTGGAGATCCTTAAAAAGTTAACAGAAAATGGAGGAATGTGACTCATCAAAGAAATAATGCAAGAATCTTTCTTGGAGCTAAGGGTCACTAGTTTTTGTATTGAAGGTGCCAATCAAGCAGCCAAGGAATTAAACAGCAAAATCGTATCAGAGCACATTATCAAACATTTTCAGAATCCCAGGACAAACAAAAAAATCCTAAAAATCTACAAAAATGGCAAAAAGAAAATACTGTATTATGTCAGACATCTCAACAAAAGCAATGGAAGCCAGAAGGCAATGGAGCAATGCCTTGGAAATTCTAAAGCAAAATATTTTCATCCTAGAATTACATAACAAGCCCAACAACAAGTCAAGCATGAGCACATAATAATCATATTTTTAAATATTTAACTTCTCAAAAACATTTTTTGTATGCCTTATAGACTCACAAAAAGCTACCAGAAAACGAGTTCCACCAATAAAGAGGAAGATCTGGAATAAGAGAAAAAAGAGATCAGCATGGGAAGAGGCAAGCAATGGTTAAGAGAGATCCCAGGATGACAGGTGTGTACCAGGCATGGAGGACAAGCAGTTTAGGTTGGAGGAAATAGGAAGGTTATAGAGGATACTTATCCAGAAAAGTAAAATTGATAGAATGCCTCATATATCTGAAAGTCTTCAAGAAAGATGTAGACAGTTTGCAAAGAATCTGTGGTTGAACTAGCGAGAAAGGACAGAAAGTCAAGGGGAAAGAAAAGATCATTAGCTCTAAGAAAAACAGAACCTTGCATAGAAAGGAAAGAGTAATCATAATTCATCACATAACTCAGCCAAGAATAATATTTATATAGTCATAATGATGTGAATACAAAATATTGAGCAAATTATTTTACAACATAACTATTTGGAGAGCTGGGAGAATAGGAAAAAAACATGGTTAATAGGAGAAAACACAGTTAAATGATCATCTTTTACAGTAGGAAGATAGCCTACAAGAGAAAGACTTAAAAGGAGGAATACAGGCATGCCATTTAGAGACACTGAATGAAAGCGAAATTTAGCTTAAAGAGGTAGAAGTGGTTCTCTCAGAAAATGAGGGGAGAAGGAGATGAAGCCTGTTGTTTTTCACAACTAGCTCACTGGCTTAAACTGAGGGCATGTATAACTTTGATAAAAATTACGGCTAAGACAAATACATACAAAAATAATCCAACTAACATAGGGGCTAGCAACAAGGGGACTTGCTTCTGATGCCATAAAACCATGGAAACTTGGCATTTCCGCTGACAAAATAACGATGCAAACTACCTTCAATTAGGAAAAAAAAAGACTTTAGACATATATGTTTAAAGTCATTGTAGTTAGAAATCACTGGGATTTTCTGGAATTTTCTAGAATTATAAACTTCTGAAACTAATAAAAAATAAGAAATATTAGAAGTAAAAAATAGAGTGGCTCACATTCTGAAACAGAAAGTTGACTTATTTTTTTAAGTACGTAGCATAATTTTAGGTTTATGGCTTCAGCGTCTATGCAAAGAGTTTTCTCATAAAACAGGCTGAGCCACCGAGGTGCCCCTTCTCATAAAACAAACCAGGCTGTAGGTGACTTCTAACCAGGGCAACAAATGGCCTTTTCCTACATAATAATGGGTGATGTTGAGACTTAGGCTACACTTGCTTATTCTCCAGCTGACTTGGAATAAGTGAGTAGAGATTATCCTAAACTCTGGGGGTGTGTAGGAGTGCTTGACCTCTGTTTTCAGAGGAAACGGTCTGAAGGGAGTCCCAAACTACAGGGAAGTTTCAAGAACTCGTCTGGGAAATGGAATCACCTGATAGTTGAGAAGAAACTGTCAGTACCAAACTGGAATCCAAAATAAAGGATCCAATTTGCAATGCCTTATTATGAGGCAGCAGAAACCAGAAACAAATGGCGTAAACAAAAGCTGACCTTACGTGGACTGACAGTGTGCATTCTGCTCCCGTCTGTTTGGGTTTACTGAACGGCGCTTTGCCAGCAAAGCTGCAGAAATGCCTAAAAACAATTCCATCCCTTTTCAGGCAAGCAATCAGAAAGAAAATATAATAAACCAATTCATGGAAACGGTGGGGTGTTTCCTGTAAAAATCCAAAGCCAACATATCCAAGCCAGGATTGACTTCTTCAGTAAAATGCTGCCGAGTTTCCCAAGACAGTGTGTCTTCTTTTTTTCCTCCCCAGAACATCCCAACCCAAAAAGTCTCTGGAAACAGTATCCTGGGCCAATTTCCTAATTCCAACAACACTACAGCAGATTATCCTAAGATAATGTCATTAGAAATGCTAGACTAGATTCCTGGTGGATTTCACTATAACTCCGACATAAAGTCATCTGCAATTACGAAATAGGGCAATAAATCCTAATCTTACCCCTCAAATAGCAGGAAAAAAAAAGGGGGGGGGATGGGACTGGATGTCTTTAATAAAGCATGGACTTCTTAGTCTTTCACAGATCATAATGCATGTGCTACTTAACTAAAATAGGAAGTTTTTCTGTTCTTCCTTTCACCCTACAAGGCCTTTGCAGATAAAAGAGGCTAAGTTAACCCCTTGTGTATCAGTCAGAATCCTGGTAAGAAACAGGAGTTCACACAGAGGGCTCACCTCATACAATTTCAGTGCAAGGACTTTTCAGAGCTCTGGACCCATCAAAGATGCTAACACACCCAGAGATTAGCACCATTAGGGAGCCATCATGTCCCCTGGCCTTGAAGTAACAAAGATAGGAAAGAGGGTGACCAGAGCCCAGTAGCGACCATCTTTAAAGGGACAGTAATTACCTGCCCTGCAGGGTGACTCAGCACAGAGAGAAGGATCCTCACCTCCCTGTCTTCCTGCTATCCATCTGCTTGCCATGCCTCAGAGCTACCTGGCAAAAAACTAAAGAATGACATTTGTAGGGGCCAGTCTCCCAGGCTTCAGGGAGAAGAGCAGAGAGAGAATGGATGGAGAGATGGGGGAGGGAAGGAGAAAATGAGGAATGACCAGCACCCAGTGTATTTGAACCAAAATGGTGGACTTAGTACCACACCTGAAGTTGATTTTTCAGAAGCTCTGAAAGTATGTATATTTATGTGTGTACATATGTGTATGTAAAATAGAGATATTAATAAATATGTGGTATACACTAATAATCTTTGTATCTCTAAATTGATCTCAGTGTGCATACAGTCATAAAGACAAAAATACCTTAGGTTATAAAGCTATAGATGTCATAGTATCCCTGCTCCCACCCCTAGATTCTCATTCAGTCAGGAATGGGGGCCCTGGTATTAGTATTTTCAACAACTCAATGATTGATTCATTGCACATACAATTCTGAGAACTGTCCATTTCAATAGATGACTATCAGTCATTCACTTCTAAGGAAAAATTCATTTAAGCAGATTATTTTCCTCCTAAATGACTAGGTTAGATCTTCATGAATGAAAGGAGAAGGGCAGGAAAGGGGGGAAAGTGCTAAGAAAGAGAGAGGTCAAGTGAGCTAAGATAGTTTCTGAAGGAATCAGAGAGAAAAAGAAGGGAGAAGATTGGGGGAATGGGTGCATAATAAGAAATGGGAGTCAGAATGTATATTTGTATTAGATGTCTTATCTAGGATCAATGTAAAACCTTTAAAAGTTCTAACACTGAGAAGATTATGACTATCTGCTGAGTTCTAAAAGATGCTGACGCCCTGGTAGCAATGAACATATCCAGGCCCCCTGACTTTGGTCTGTAAGTATTATTGTGCCATAAAAGATAGGGCTCCTTGGAGTAATAGCTGGTTCTAGGACCAGGGCAGGGAATAGGCACCACGCGGCTGGAAAACCTAGGAGCGCCAGAAGGTAAGAAAGAACTCGAAAGAACAAAGAATGGACGTGTGTTAAAGGGACACAGGATCTAACCTGAAAGGTTCCAATGGCCAAATCTGGAACAATTAGAGCAACAGAATAACACAGATTGGGATTATAACCCAAAGCATAAAATAAATATACATAATTATATAAGTAATACTGAATAAATAAATGAGGGAGAAGAGACAAGGCTTTTGTACAGAAGAATTCCGAACAATACCAATGAGGGGGAGTTTAACTGCCCTCCTTTGAAGATGGGCTGAGCTTAGTTCCTTGCTTTCAAGGAATGAAGAACTGGAAAGAGAAAAATAATAACTTTACAATAGGAATCTATTGTAATTGCAATGAATCAATCATTGAGTTGTTGAAAATACTAATACCCGGGCCCCCTTTTCCTGGTTGAGAATTTGGGGGTGGGGTCAGGGAAATACTATGACATCTATAATTTTATAACCTGAGGTATCTAGCCTAATAAACACCACCTGAAGCAGATGGTGAAGGTGAACGTCACCAGCACTGTCACGTAGGTATCCTGTGCTCTCAAAATGACATATGAAAAAGACACTTACCTGTGATATTCTTTCCAGAAATCCGTAATTCCAGTGCAATTATGAGAAGGACATTTTAAAAACGCAAATTAAGGGACTTCCTACAAAATCCCAGACTGATACTCCTAATAACGTTCAAAGTTATGAAAAATAAGGAAAGACTGAGAATTGTCACAGACCAGCAGAACCGAGACATGATAATGAAAGCAATGTGGCATTTAGGATGAGGTCACGGAATAGGAGAAGTAAGTGAATGAGAAAATATATTGAAATGTTAATAAAGTCTGGAGTTTGGTTAATAGTGATATAACAAGGTTAAATTTGAGTAACTACAAAATTATAACACCTATAACAAATAAAAGATCAAGTTTCTAGAAGAATTGATACTTTCTATAATATCTAACGTATGATTTTTAAGACATTGGCCTGAGTCCTAACTTGATTAAATAACAAACCATTTTTGGAAAACTAATATTGCACAAAACTATGTAAACCTTTCTGCTTCATTTTATGCACAGTACAATCTGGATGTTTCCATTTACTTTACTGAATTAAAACCAGCTCATCCTCCAGGAAGCAAAGAGTAACTACCACATGAATTCACTAGCCAAAAGTTGCATAAATAAAAGCTCATGTAAAATTTCTGAAACTTTCCTTGAACTAAAAATAAGCAAACTAAGTTATTGATGACTGGGTCACTGATAAATTCATCCCAAGAGACATTCCAGAAGCTCTATAGATAATCATCTGCTTCCACAAGAAATGTCAGACTCTTGGCCCATGAGAAAGTTCACTCTAAAGTGGTAACAGCTTTTGATTAATGCCACAAATTCTCTTTAAAGGTTCCAATAGGAAGCAAATTTTGGATAACTCAAGATACTCTGGGAAATTAGGTATAACATATAAGAAGTTCATATTTTGGTGAATGATAAGAATATATTCCATTTTTCTTGGTAAGTCCCAAGGTCTTTACACATGGAAGTGACAATGTATATACTTTTTTTAGACACCTCCCTCTGGAGACAATTAACTGACTCAGAATCATTCTAGCTAGAGGCCATTTATCCAGAGTTAATATTTGGCTATGTCTTTTTCTTCCTAGAATTATGGCATACTAATGATTCTCTGCAGCACCAATTTAAAGAAAATATCCAAAGTCAGGTATTTTCTGAATGTTTCTCATGGGTTGGAAAATGATCCTGGGGTGTGGGGGAGACACCTCCTTGGGCATCAAGTCCCACATATTGACCAATAAGATGCAGTCACACCAACTCTTTCTCTATGCAAGTCCTTCTGAAGTAGTAAAGGGCAGAGAGGGAAAGAGGGAGAGGGAGGGAGAGGAAGGGAGAGGAAAGAAGAGAGTGGGAGGGAGGGAGGGAGAAAGCTACACCTCATGTCCAAAAGTACTATTCTACCACCAAGAAGCCAAAATATTTCAGTTAACTCTGATGGGGCATCCTGTGACATTAGTTTTACTTCATTTTTACCAAAATACAGGTTTTTAAATGTTATCTTTTGGTTTTTATCCATTTTTGTTTTACAGATCTTATATTTTAACCAAAACATTGGCTTTAATTTGTGGTTTTAAAGATCTTTCTCCAGTATGAACTACTGACTTCCTGTGACCACAAGAATGACAGTCCATGGTACTGTCTTCATACCTCAGATTAATAACACAATTTATATAGAAACATTCACAGCTAATTCATCCTATTGGACAATCCGGGGTGCAGAATCAGGTATCCCCCATGAGACCACTAAGGGCTTTTTTACCCACATAAATGACTGGTGATATGGACGAGAAAAAGCTCCTGAATGTTAGCTTTGTCATGCACCATTACAAATTCCACCGTCTCACATGAACCTGTGCCTAGATATTTGGATGAATTCAAAGCTTAACTTTGAGGAAAATCCAAACTCCATCAACAGCTGCCCTTCATAGCCCACCTTGAGTTGAGATTGTTTCCTTTCATTCCAACCTGGCCAGATTTCTCAACATTTGTAAAAAGAGGCCGCTCTTACCTATGTGGTAGCCAGAACATATCGACTCTCTTAAAGACTCCACTGAAAGTCCCTAGACAACAGGAACTGTGTCTTTTTATCCTCAAGTCTGGCACAGGCCTAGCCTGAAGAACAATAACTATTCATTGACTGATTAAATAAATACAATTTTATCACCCAAAGCCGCTTGTGTAGTCTGATGCTCTCCTAAGTTACTACCAAGAAAAGGTTGTCACTATTAATTTATGAACATCCAACATTAGGATTCTTTAACCCATTAGGCTTACATTTTTGTCCTGGCTACCCAGTCAGAACCAATTACAGCAGCCCTCCCCGCCCCATGCTGGGGAAACTTCCAAGCCCCCAGTGGACGCCTGGAACCACTGACAGTACCGTGCCCCATATTTACAGACAGTCCCCTTACTTATAGTGGTTTGACTTAGGAATTTTTGACTTCACAGTGGTGCCAAAGTGACATGCATTCAGTATGCACCATACTTTAATTTTGAATTTGGATCTTTTCCTGGGCTAGCGGTATGTGGCAGGGTCCTCTCCCGTGATGCTGCAGCTCACGGCCAGGCACACCGTCACAAGGGTCAACAGCTGTTCTGCACCCAGGCCCCCACGCTATTTGTCCCCTTCAGTATGGCGTCCGGTCAGTTACGTGAGATACTTAGCACTTGGTTAAAAAACAGACTTTGTGTTCGATGGTTTTGCCCAACTGTCAGCTGTAGTCAGGGTTGTAAAGCACGTTTCAGGTACCCTAGGCTCAGCCGGGATGTTTGGGAGGGTTAGGCGTCTTAAAGGCATTTTGATTTACAATGTTTTCAATTTACGATGGGCTTATCAGAATCAGCCTCATCTTAAGCTGAGGAGGTTCCATGCCATGTTTTTTCCTCTAAAAACATACTTATGGCTCAGTCGGTTAAGCACCCAACTTGTGGTTTTGACTCAGGCCATGATCTCACTGTGGTTCATAAGATCAAGCCCCTGATCAGGCTCTACACTATCAGCGAGGTGTCTGCTTGGGATTCTCTCTCTTCCTCTCTCAGCCCCTTCTCCCTCATGCACACACACACTCCGTCTTCTTTCTCTCTCAAAATAAATAAATAAACGTAAAAAAACATATGTATGATAAAGTTTAGTTCGTAAGTTAGACACTATATGAGATTAACAACAATAGCTAATAATAAAATAGAAAAACTATAACAATATACTGTAACAAAAGTTACATCAATGTGGTGTCTCTCAAACTACCTTACTGTACTGTCCTCACCCGTCTTGTGATGACAGGTGATGATAAAATGCCAACATGAGGAGATGAAGGGAGGTGGCCCAGGTTATACTGCCCTTCTGAGGACACATCAGAAGGAGAATCATCAGCTTCTGTGGGTCACTAAAAACTGCAGATAACGGGATCACAGTAATGAGATGAAGCAGATATTTTCCTTTCTGATTTTGATTAAACTTATTGTTTAATAATATTCTATGCTGGGGCGCCTGGGTGGCTCAGTCAGTTAAGCGTCTGACTTCGGCTCAGGTCATGATGTCACGGTTCATGGGTTCGAGCCCCGTATCAGGCTGTGTGCTGACAGCTCAGAGCCTGGAGCCTGTTTCGGATTCTGTGTCTCCCTCTCTCTCTATCCCCTCCTTTGTTCGCACTCTGTCTCTCTCTGTCTCAAAAATAAATAAACATTAAAAATTTTTTAAAAACATATTCTATGCTAAGCTGCCTCGAATTCGAAAAGACAGTTGTCGTTACATAAATTAATTAACCCACGGGGACATGGGTTGCAAGATCTGATCCATGGTTTCAACAAGGTGTCCTGTTCGCCTCCAGACACAGGGAGACTTAGTTCCTCCCTCCCCCGGAGAAAACACCGAGTGTTGTGCATGCGCTGGGGGCAGGAGAGTTTTCCATTCTTCCCCTGAGAGAGTCAGGTTTGGGTTTTGTCTCTCCTGAAGCAGAAAGTCTTGCTGGCTTTCCAGTAGAGAGTTTGCCCTCCTCCCTTAACCACTAAGGCTTCTGCTTTGTAAGAGCAAAAGTATGTAGGTGGGCTTTATCCAGGTCCCCAGAGGCAGCTGCTCATTTCTGTCACTCTGCCAGTGACAGGAGCTCCCCCACAGGCTTCAGACCTGCCCGGCCTCCTGCATGAACAGCCTCTGAGTGAGAGCCCTACCCCTTAAGGTGTGGGCCCCCAGCTATTCCAGACAGACGTGCTCACCCACACTCAGGCTTCAGGACTCTTAAGATTCTGACCGATTCTTTCCTACTTGCTTGAAGGGTGGCTGCCTCCCCTTTACGCGTTGCACAAGGTGCAGCAATTCACAGATTCTGGCTCTGCTGGATCTGCCATTCGGTGGCCTTGTGACCTCACCTCTCTGATGGGCTTCTGAAAAGTTATGTTGTTGATGATCCAGCCTTTTGTCATCACCAGGGTGGGAGGGATGCCTTGTGTAGTCTTCTACGTGCTCAGTGGAAGCAAGTGGTATTTTTTTTTAATGTTTATTTATTTTTGAGAGAGACAGACAGAGTGTGAGCAGGGGAGGGGCAGAGAGAGAGGGAGACACAGAATCTGAAGCAGGCTCCGGGGTCTGAGCTGTCAGCACAGAGCCTGATGTGGGGCTCGAACTCAGGGACCCGTGAGATCATTACCTGAGCCAAAGTTGGATGCTTAACCGACTGAGCCTCTCAGGCAACCCCCCGGAAGTGGTATTTTGAACCATCACTGGGGTGTGCCCATTGACTGTTTTCCTAACCCCCTCTCAGCTGTAGATTTCACATTTCTATTCTTCCCCTTGCCTCCCTTGAGGCCAACAGCACGCATTGGAAACAACCGCTGGGCCAGGGAATGATCCTTTGCCGGGGCTCGCATACCAATCAGACCTATGACCTAAGTTTTATTAGTACCGTGCCCACAACACCTGGGAAACCAGCCACGCTGATGTGAAGCCAGACTATATGACAGGGGCCAAGAAAAGGTGCCTCGTACATAGTGATTGTTTTTCCTATCAGGCTTCGATCTGGGGAGGATCTCACAAATCCTCATAACAGGATCTTTGACCCACACTGTACGAAGAGAAATATACATGAATCATTCTTGTAATTAATATTTAGTAATTTGATCAACACAGTCAATCCGATAACTTAAGCCTCGTGACATTAATTCTCTAAAGTTACGATGAACTTGGTTTATATGAATTAGCCCATACAGCGTTATATTTTTTCTTGAGCTTTATCCGTTCAGGAAAATATGTAATGAAGTCTATATGGAAAACAGAGGTTTGGTGCCTCCCTAAGTTATTTTTTCAAACGATAGAGGCCACTATAAATATATCATTACAAATAATCAGCTTTCTTACAGTCTGTTTCTATGCTAACTTGTCCTTGTGCGGTGACTGTAACTGGCTGGTGTTCTATCAGGCCTCGAAAAAGAAAGCAAAACGTCCATTTGAGCTCTCCTAAGACGACAGGGTGATTAACACCAGCTTTCATTAAGTCGCCTGAAGATTGTAGCAAAAAAAAAATTATATTGTTTAAAGTTTTGAAGCAAGTAGTCATAAGTCTAAATAATGGCAGATGACTGTTTGTTTCCCAATAAAAATGTTAAAAATACAGTTACACTATTATAGGGCCCACATGCTGTAACTTTTTCTGAAGCAATTTTTTATAGTTTAAATTACAAATATCAGAAGTCAAATGTTTATAATCAAAGCCTTAAATTCTGGTTTCACAAAGCCAGACAGGGAGCCAAACAGGGAGCACATACCTCTGTAATTGAGTATTATCGCCAGAGGCCCTGGGCAGAGCTGAGAGTCAGACTTCCAGTAACTGGGGGCAAGGGCAGCGGCCCCCAGCGGGATTCCCAGGGGATCCCCTGAGGCGGTGGGCCTGTACCCAACCCAGAGGTGATAGATTATTCCCAAAGAGCAGCACAGGAGGGGTCACGTCTGATACAAAAAGCATTCGCTTTTGAATTTATGACTCTATGCTAGTTGAATAGAGCAAAAGCCTGTCTGACTTTCTTAGGTACCCAACTTAGTAAGTTTCCTTTCGCAGTTAAGAACGACAGAGAAAAGGGGCGCCTGGGTGGTCTAGAAGGTTAAGTGACCCACTCGGGCCCAGGAGATGATCTCACAATTTGTGAGTTTGAGCCCCTGTGTTGGGCTCTGTGCTGACAGCTCAGCCTGGAGCCTGCTTCAGATTCTGTGTCTCCCTCTCTCTCTGCCTCTCCTCACTTCCCCTCACTCTCTCTCTCAAGAATAAACATTAAAAAAAAATAAATAAATGACAGAGCAAGAATGTGTTTCTAGAAGCCAAACTAGTCCAAACTTTTCTCCAGAGAAGAGATAAGCCACAATATATCTAAAGTGAAAAGCTTAGCCAATCATTTGTTAGTCCAGAAACACATGTAGAAGGAAAAAAAGAAGCCAGAGAGATAGGTATTTTACCTCAACCAAACGATATTGCAAAGCATACATTTTAGACAAGGATATTAGCTTTCTTTAAGCATTTATAATAGATCACCCAATTTCACAATCTCATTTCTTAGGCTATCTCTTATCAAATAGCTGAATGTTTATTTATTCTTTAACGCTAAGAGTTATTTGGAATGTAAATATTTTTTTAAAATGCATAGGCCTGTCCTCAATTTTTTCATTCATTTAAAATAATTTAAGATTTGATTTGATCAGAGACTTTCTAGCTGATGGAATATAAAATATATTTTGAGAGAAAATATGCTCTTTGCAATCACTTAAGTTCTAGGTCAGAAGCTATAGAGATTTTTCCATCGCCTTGCTTTGTTCAGATAAACTATTTCAAAATACCATCACCTTTTGTATTAGCTCCTTTGTTTTAAAAGGCTATATTTACTAAGGACAGAATTGTAATTGATCTAAGCAAGATCTAAAACTGCAAACCAGGGCACTTGTGATTTTAGCATGGCCGGCTCACTTTACAATAGTATCTCTTCGATATCGTTCAGCCACATCTGTTTCGTGGATTTACTTGGAAAACAAAATGGTACGCGAGCCTCAAAGACATTGATGTTGCTACCAAACATGAATTCAATTCCTCTGTCTTTGAAATAGCCTCTCAAGACACATTCTATGCATTTGATTCCATGTGGAACAGCTTAGGCAATTCATGACTTCCATATTAGATGGAAAGTATATTTCCAGATGCCACTTTAAAATAACAAACAGAGCTTCAGAGTTGATATCACAATAGAGGCAACATTTGGAAGATGCTTATCATCCACAGCTCCAGCTTCTGCTGATTAAAAACGTTAATGTGTTCTTATAAAAATGCTACCAAAACATTTTGTTCCAACCAAAAGAGAGTTTAACAGAGTCTATAAAATGCCTGCCATCCCTTGTCCCTCTGTTAAGGCACTGTGCCTTTACTCAGGAGAAGGAAATGCATGAAATAAAAAGGTAAGAATTTGTGTCTGGAAAACTTACTCTCATGAGAAAAAAAAATAGAGATAAATGGAAGTCAGTTAAAAGAAAGAATAAAGATTTCAGGTATAGAGTTTCTTCCTCAGTATTTCTGCTTGGTTCCTCTTCTAAGCCCTTCTCTAATTCACTCAGCCAAAGTCACCCACCTCTCTTTGACATTTCCAGGCATGTTACCTAATGATCCTCTGAGGAGAGTAATATCATTGTACTAAGGAGATTTCTCTCCCAAAGTAGGAACTAGGTTCTTTGAGCATGTGAACCACATCTTCATATTTGTGTGTCCCCTACTGTCTTCCAAATATAGATCCTTTATATAGTCACTGTTGAATGAATGTTGAGTTGAAGTAAAAGGGGATAGAATGGAGGAAAGGGACACTAAAGAATAAAGATGGAAAAAGAGACATTGGTGAGAATGGGGATAAAGGGGAACCCCTGCACTGTTGGTGGGAATGCAAGCTGGTCCAGCCTCTCTGGAGAACAGTGTGGAGGTTTCTCAAAAAATTAACAGTAGAACTCCCCTATGACCCAGCAACAGCACCGCTAGGGATTTACCCAAAGGATACAGGAGTGCTGATGCGTAGGGGAACATGGACCCCAATGTTTATATCAGCACTTTCAATAATAGCCAAATGTTGAAACCTAAATGTCCATCAACTGATGAATGGGTAAAGAAGATGTGGTTTATATATACAATGGAGTACTACTTGGCAATGAGAAAGAATGAAATCATACCATTTGCAGCCACATGGATGGAACTGGAGGGTATTTTATGCTGAGTGAAATAAGTCAGTCAGAGAAAGACAGATCTATGTTTTCACTCACATGTGGATCTTGAGAAACTTAACAGAAATCCATGAGGGAAAATAGTCACAAACAGAGAGGGAGGGAGGCAAACCATAAGAGACTCTTAAATACAGGGAACAAACTGAGGGTTGATGCGGGTAGGGGGCAGGGGAGAGGGGGAAATGAATGATGGGCATTGAGGAGGCACCTGTTGGGATGAGCAGTGGGTGTTGTTTGTAAGCGATGAACCATGGGAATCTACCCCAAAAATCAAGAACACACTTTACCCGCTGTATGTTAGACAATTTGACAATAAATTACATTAAAATAATAATAATTATTTTAAAAAGACGGAAAAAGACATTTATTCAAAATCAAAAGAAGTTCACAAAAACATACTCAGCGAATAAAGAAATGTGTTCTACTTATTCAGTGAAACTGACATTGGGGAACGGAAGCACTATTCTTCTAAAAGAAAGTATTTGAGTTCCATCACATGTACTAATAAACCACTTCTCCATCTTATAAACTAAGGTTGCATGTGGAGCAGGGAGGAAGGGAAGGTGTCTGTTCTGAACACCTGGGGCAGTCAGGCCCCCATCTATAACCCTGTTCCCCCGCCCAGGTTCCCAGCTTAGAACATGGAAGAGCAGTGATGGAGATGAGTTAAATCTGAAATAGTTATGGGTAAAGACTTCAGTCTGTCTTACCTCCTATTAATTTAGCTCAGACTTTTCATCCATCCTTAGAGGAGAGGAGAGGAGAGGAAAGAAGAGGAGAGGAGAGGAGGGGAGGAGAGAGGGGAGGGAAGGGGAAGGAAGAAAGAGAGAAAAAGAAGAAAGAGGAAGGAAGGAAGGAAGGAAGGAAGGAAGGAAGGAAGGAAGGAAGGAAGGAAGGAAGGAAGATCAAAATCTTTCCAAAGTGGCAAAAAAGACCACAGTGAAGATGTCTCAATGTATTCCTCAAAATCTCAGCCAGGAAAACCACTTCAAACACTCACGGTAGAACATGATACTCTTGGATTATTCCAGAAGTGTTGCTCAATCACAAAAATCTAAATGACTCCTTGGCAATAAAGAAACAAAAATATAAATTATGTTGCTTCAGCATTTTTAAACGATGGTAGCCTGGAAATGCTTCCCTCCCCCCAAAAAGATTAGTCTGTATGTTAGACAGGTGTATTGGATATACTGTCTATGTGAATCACTGGAAATAATATTCCCTCTCTCACCAACTTAATCCAGAATAATCTTCTCATATTATTATGACACTTGCAGAAAGAAAACACCTGTGTGTATCACCTGGCATGATTTAAGACTTGTTAACAAGGTGGTGACAAGGCACTGGATGCCATTTAGCAGTGGTAGCTACATGTTTCCAATAAACAAAGTCGATTTTGATCTCCCCAGTGCCTTGCTTGCCTGCAGTTTAAATGCGTGCCTTTCCTTCCTTCCATGAGAGGTAGGTCTTTGCCAGCAGGTGGTGCAAAAGTTGTATTGTAGAACATATTCACAGAAAAACAATAGGGTGTCTCTAGGTGGGGATTCATGGTCCCCATGGGCATTACTTTTGGAAGAAGTGATGGTAGAGATCCATTTTTATCATCAACTTAGATGCTATTTCCATAATGCATCACCCTTTCCCAACCGGAACCACCTTGCTAATTCTCCCCATCAGGTTGGACATAACGCTGACCCATTTTAGCCATCGTGACAATTCCACTGTTATCTTTCACCTCATTTCTTCTTTCTCCAGTGCCCTGAAGTTAACTCCAGACCTGCACAAGATCACCAGCTGTTCCCAAGGGATGCAAGTAATTTGTGATGTGACTCCTAAAGCCTCACACTCTTCTCACTCCACTTGATGGGACTCAAGATTAGAGTCAGGGGCCTGAGATCTGATGGACCTTGTCTACTAAGCTTGTGTATCCCTTTCTCTGCCTCACTCTCTGCTTCCACTCGGCAACGAGATCCCATACAATCGACACCGGTCCAAAGCAATCTACTACTGCTATTTAGCGACAGAAGTACTGCATCACGGGACATAGTATGGAGAATAAACAAAACTGGCTCTAAAAGGTAAAGCACTTCGTAAATTAAAGTGAACATAGAACTTGTGAATAGTTTAAAATCTGATTATTTCTTATTTGACCTCCTCAAAATTCCTTAACTTTCTGCATTTCAATTTATTCCCTTATTTACTTATTTTTGCCACCTGAAAAGGGAAGTCTAATGAGCACCAGAGAAAAAAGAATCAACTAGACCCACATTTAATTCTTATTCCCTGTTCCAGGCACTGTGCTTTGGACTTTCACAAACATCAGTGAAACGGCTACCAAGGTATAAGTTCTGGAATTCAGATCCAAGTCTTGGGTCTTCCAATGTGTTTCTTTTCATATACTGATCCGTAAATGCTAATTCAATCTTAGGTTACAGGCTCTAATATTCAGACCCAAGTAATCCCACAGAGTGACGGTGACACTCAGGGCTATGGTTCTCCTTCTACAGAAGCCACTGTCATACAGATTCTGATCGGGGGCAACCCCCTCCCAGACACACACACACACACACACACACACACACACACAGTTCACTTTATTATTGTTTTAAGTTTACTTTTATTTATTTTGAGAGAGAGCATGCACACGCAGGTTGGGGAGGGGCAGAGAGAGAGGGTGACAGAATCCCAAGCAAGCTCTGTCATGTCAGCACAGAACCCGATGCAGGGCTCAAACTCACAAACCATGAGGTCATGACCTGAGCTAAAACCAAGAGTCGGTGCCTTAACTAGTAAGCCGCTCAGGCACCCCCCTACAGTTCACATTAAAATGGACTCCGATTTTACACATGGTACAACGATGCTAGAAAGCCTGGATATCCTGCCGTGTTTCAGAGAGAAGGCTTGCTGTCGGCGAATCAAGTGTCTGCTTCCCTTCAGCTTATGTCAGCACAGGACTAAGTACCAGACCCAAGCAGGAGGGCAGACACGGTTTCCCTCCTTCCCCACTCTTCCATGATCGTCAGAGATATCCTTGGGTAACCCAGAGAGTCCTTACATGATCCAGAGAGGCTGCCGCCCGGACCACTTCCGAGACCTGCCCCTTCAGCGTTCATTCCCTGCTAGCTCACCTCTTACCCGCACCTGTGTCCCACAGGGGCTGGCTGGGTCCTGGCAAACCTGCCCAACCCACCCTCCTCTGCCTCTCTGTTCTCACCACCAAGCCCTTCCGGAAGCCACTCCGGGGACCTACCAGTCTCCCACCCCCCAACCTATGAGACTCTTAGGTTCTCAGACGAATCCTTACTTAGTTATGGTTGTGTCCGCATGCATTTGTCGGTCACAAAAAATTTAGGGCAGATGTGATTCATCCCCCAAAATTATCATCTCCAACCTAATTCTACCCAAACAAAGAACTTTATATGCTCTGTAAACACAGGGGTTTTATTTACCTACAGTAAAAAAATCTAGGTTTTCTATATAATCCTATGAACTGGCATTAGAGAGCATATTTTATGTTGATTCACATGATCCACTGACTCTCACTGTATTTGCAGATGTCTTACCTTAAGACACATTTTGTTCCTAATATGTTCTAGTGCCACACGTAAGAAGGTAAATGTTTGATAAAGGTTTTATCCTTTTCATTGCAAATTCTACTTGTGCCTAATTCTTCTACTCCATTTTTGCATGAAGTTTATCAAATGAATGATGTGGATGACAGAAGAGCCCATATGTCATTTTTCACATTTCCTGTATCATCGTACGTATTTGCTAAACGTCGACAAAAATACAAGACACAAAGCTGAGCTCCAAGAAACAAAACACTTAAAAAGTGATACTCTCGGCCCTGAAGGAGTCTATTATCTTGAAAAGGGAGAAGATTCAGAGTGCACATAGAGCTTCACACAGAAGCAGAGCGAGGTAAACCTCTCCGAGGCATAAACAAAGTGGTCTGGAGACACAGGGGGAGGGTGGTTTTCTGGTAGCGTGCAGACTCTGATGTCTAGCAGGAAAATGAGGGGATGGGGAGCAGTCTGTGCCATCTGAGGAAACTGGCACTCACCTGGCCAAAATTAACAGAGGAGACGTTCCAGCCAGGGGGACAGCACGGCTAAATCAGAGAAGAGAGGACCTGGCATTCTGGGAACACATGGTGAACTTTTTGCCAAAGGCCACCTCTGGAAAGGGAGAACAGAGACAGAGAATACCAGTAGCCACTAAATTGAAAAGGAGAATGTGGATTCAAGAGATATATAAAGAACAACTTCCAGGGGCACCTGGGTGGCTCAGTGTGTTAAGCATTTGACTCCAGCTCAGGTCATGATCTCATAGTTCATGAGTTCGAGCCCCATGCTGGGCTCCGTGCTGACAGCTCAGAGCCCGGAGCCTGTTTCAGATTCTGGGTCTCCCTCTCTGCCCCTCTCCAGCTCATGCTTTGTGTGTCTTTCTCTCAAAAATAAATAAACACAAAAAAATTTTTTAAAGAACAGCCTCTGGAATTTGTCATGTGATTGGGTAGGAGAGCATGAGTCCATAGAGTCTTTTCTAAGCATGAGGCAAGGTTCTAAGTGTGAAGCCTTTGTCAAATTGCACTGCATTTGTTTATACATATATCTTATTCCTTACTTGCACTTTATTCCTTAAGAAAAGGATCATTTTTCTTCCATTTTTCCACCTATGTTCCACCATCTTTGGTTGCAGTGATAAAGGGCTATAAATATCACCTTAGAGCATTCTTAATTTACATCAGAGATCTAGGAGATGCCAAGGGAGAGAGGAAAGAGAAGCCCAAAGATAGATCTCCCCCCTAGGAGACACCTCCACTGAAAGGAGAGGAGAACATGGGAGAAGTAATTGAAGGAAGGCCCAGAAAGAGAAGAGAGGTGCCAGAGTGGAGACCACTACCTCACACTAGCCGTGAGGTCAGCGGTGCCTTGTGTTATGAAAGGTGGGGATGGGAAACTCTCATAAATGCCTAAGTGCCCCCCAGATGCTTGGCATTCGCTGGCTGGGTGAGATACAGCAGGGGAAGTGGGGACCCTGGACTCATCTTCCGGGGCCAGCAGTCCTCAACTCTAGGGACTGTTGACTTGGTACATCCAAATCTTCCAAGGTTTTAACAGAAGCCAGAATGCAGGTAGACATGCAAATATTAAAGCTTAGCAATTAACTGAAGTTTAGAAACTAAAATATGGTCGTCAACGCTATGTGGACCAAACAAATCCTACCCCACCTGGAGGCAGCCAGCCTAGGACATCCAGGCAAGAGCAAGGAGAGAGGACATTGGAAATGGTGTTCAGTTCACTAGATCATTGAGATATGACAGGACACAGATCACACTGCGCAGGGCTAAGCGTGAGCTGAGTGTCGAGGAAATGGAGGCACAACACGGGAAAAGCCACAGTCTCTTGCTGGTCCCTTGACATCCTGAACCATGAGGGACAGCCATCTTGGGAATGGCTGGCACTCAGGTGCAGGACAGTAGGCCTCGCTCGGAGCAGCTCAGGTGGTTCCATTTACTCATTTATAGACAGCTTAGCACAGAGGGAAAATAAAAGTGATTGTTTCTCTTAAAGCCTAACTATAATACCCGCAGGGGCCCGATAGCTGAGGCTGGATTTAATCAGTGAAGGTCATGCCCATTAGTATCCATTAATGCCGTTGCTATCAGTGGTGTCTTTTGAAGTTCCACCCGGTCCAGCAGACTCTTTCAACCCTGACGTGATTTTGTTTTGGCTGCTTCAGGCTGGGAAGCCAGGATGAAAGCCCCAGGAGACCAAGGATACAACACAGGAGTTGGGTCTCTGCCATCACTTAGCAAACTGTCACAGTGAAAGGACTCCCCGCAGAATCTGTGTGGCAAGGTTAGTCTTGCCTGTCAGAGGGCCTCTGTTTGTGCAGACACCTGCATGTTCGTTTTCCAGTGAGGACTGAGTAACTGAGGCTAGTCATCTCTTCTAGAACTTGGTTACCCCTCTATGAAATGGAAATCATGATAGCAAACCTCCCAATCCAGGAGGTTTACTGTGTTTATCACAGTGCAACATGCAATTGAGTACACGAGAGACAGAGAGAGAGAGAGAGATAGAGATTAATGGAGAACTTCCATCCCAAATGAAAAGAGTTTTTAAAAATTTTTTAAATTTTTTAAAATTTATTTTTGAGAGACAAAGAGCGAGCGCGAGCAGGGGAGGATCAGAGAGAGAGGGAGACACAGAATCTGAAGCATACTCGAGGCTTTAAAGTAGATGCGGGCCTCGAACCCAAAAACCGTGAAATCATGACCTGAGCCAAAGCTGGACGCTTAACTGACTGAGCCACCCAGGTGCTCCTGAAAAAAAGTTTTTAAACTGAGATTTTTTTCTCTTCTTTTAGTCCATTATCTCCAAATCACTTAATAGACACACATCACAGACACCCATCCAAGGAGCTATTTACAACCACATTCATCATCTCATTGGACACATTCATAATTGTTCCATTTCAAAGAGTGCTATTTAAAGGTTATGAAGTATCTCATTGGAAGGCTTCAGTAAACATACCTTCCTTCCCTGAGCATTTCTGGAAAGTAACTTTGGAATTGTCCAAGATGACACAGAACAGTTCTGTCTCACTCCAAAGAAACAAAGGGTAATTTAGTAGCTGTAAGTCGAAACCACATAATGTTGCCAAAACAGTGTGAAGCCTCTTGCTCAGAACCTTACTTTAACCAATAGTGATCATTCTCATTTCCATGAAAGCTAAGCACAAGTTAGGGTTGCTGAAGTTCTCCCTAAATGTACAGTTGGTTCACTTAATGTTTAATCTTTCCCACTGCTTTGATGTGTGGAGTTGTTTATTTTGTAATCATTTTGTTTAAAGGCCCTCTGTGATTATTTGACTGCTATGCCCATTCTGAAAATCCTTGGGATTTAAAAAAATGACCTGTCACAGTCCATCGCTAGGACCTTTCTGCCAAAAGAGAATAATGAGATTAAAATGCCACACACATGCAAGGAAAATCTAGGAATATAGTGGAGTCAATTTAAATACAGATTAAATACAGCACAAATGCATTGGGTACAGTGTGGATGCCAAGTTCATTCAGTCTCAAGGGTTGTGCAAAGAGCCTCTTTCCTCCCACTCCTGCTACTGGTGGCAACGAGCTGGGTTTTGGGTGGTCCTGGAGACATCAACCTCCTTCTGGATAATTCTACCTCAGGGCAGTAGCTAGGTAAGAGAGAGTTTCAGGCAACAACATACAGTTTTGGCTTTCCACGTATAAAGAAACAGTCTTGCAGGCGTAAGAGAAAATTGACCTGACATGCTTCCTCAGAGCAAAGCTCTTCTGCCCTTAGGACACCACTTCCACCCTTGCTAGCACCCGTTCACTGTTTCAAAGCCAGGAAATGGCTTCACGGTGACTGACAGGGTTCCAGGGAGGAGTGTTGCTGAAAAGGCTCATGGAGAAGCTGGTGACGTTTGCTCCTGAGAGTGACTGTCCTCAGGAACTTTACACATTTCTCATTCTGCCACTTTCCCAACTGAAATGCTTGCTCTAAACCAAATACTTGAGTTCCCCCAAAATGTGTATGTTGAGATCCCGCCCCAGAGAGATGGTTTTAGGAGGTGGGGACTTTGGGCGTCATTAGGTCACAAGGGTAGAGTCCTCATGAATGGGAATTTCCCTTACCCCTTCCGCCAGGTGACATTATGGCAAAAAGATAACTATCTAGGAACCAGAGTACAGGCTCACCAGATACCAAGTCTGCTGGCAGGGGCCTTGAACTTGGACTTCCCAGCCTCCAGAACTCAGAAATACATGTTTGTCATTTACAAGCCTCCCATTCCATGGTAGTTTGCTGTAGCAGCCTGAACTGATTAAGATATTTTGCTAAAAGCAAATAGAAACCCATTCAGGTTTCTCATAATTCTGATTTTTATCATTAAAATTATGATATGACTTAGTCGTTAGTGTGTAGGGGCTTTTATTTATTTATTCTTAGCTATTTATTTATTGTAATTTAGGGAGAAAGTGTAAGCTGGGGAGAGGGCTGAAGGAGAAAGAGAATCCACACGCAGCATGGAGCCCGATGGGGGGCTCGACCCCATGACCCTGGGATCATGACCTGAGCCAAAATCAAGAGTTGGATGCTCAAACCGACTGAGCCACCCAGGTGCCCCAGTGTGTAGGTGCTTTTAAAATAAAAGGAATTTCTTCTCTGATTGCCTGATTAACACAATCATTCTTTAGCAGGGTGGTTTTTAACTTCCACATTTTTGGCAATCAGAGAAGAAATTAAAAAATATATGGAAACTAACAAGAACGAAAATACAACAATCCAAAATCTCTGGGATGCAGCAAAGGCAGTCCTAAGAGGAAAGTATATTGCAATCCAGGCCAATCTCAACAAACTAGTAAAAGTGCAAATTCAAAATTTAACAGAGCACCTACTGGAACTAGAAGGGAAGCAGCAAGAGCACCCCAAACCCAGCAGAAGAAAAGAAATCATAAAGATCAGGGCAGAAATAAACAATATAGAATCCAAAAGGACAGTAGAGCAGATCAATGAAACCAAGAGTTGGTTCTTTGAAAAAATAAACAAAATTGATAAA
>NC_043703.1:74654928-74696955 GCF_006229205.1 Suricata suricatta | reverse complement strand
TGGGTTTTTCCCTTATTATTTTCTTTACTTTTTTTTTCCTCTTTTTATGGTGGTGGGGGTGGTTATGCTTAAATGAAGTTGCTTTTACAGCACCAAAGACTTAATCATCCATTTCCTACATAAAAGGTAGCTACTTTTTTGCATGGACCTCAAGTATACTGTAGTATAGAGGTGGAATTTAAGGAAAGGTATTAAGCAGGCTGTGTTTTAGCTTATGGGCAAGTAATAAATTGTATCATGTATCTTGAATGTATCATAGATAAGCTGCTATATTACAATTGGCACTTCAGATAGCTGTGAAATTAGCTGATTAACTAGTTGGTACCTAACCTTCTAATTTCTGAATAAGTCTAATTACATGAAATAGAAGTGGGGGTTTTGATTTTTTACTTTGCTTTTGTTTGGAGTATCATTGTAACTACTATATTGTAAATGATGGAAAATAATTGCATATGTTAAAAAAATAAATTGTGTAAAAAAATAAAATAAAAATGTACTTGAACATTAAAAAAATAATAAAATAATAATAAAATAAAAGGAAAAGTGACCTCTATAATATCATTGTATTATTAGTTTGAAACAGAGTTAGTATGGGTCTTCATCATATGCAAAGCACTTTCCTGTGGTTTAACTCATTCAAGCCCAGAACGGAGGGAACGAAGGCAAACAATATTATCATCATACTTGGATATGGATCCTGAGGTTCAGAGAAGTCTACATTTCATAACATGTCAGAATCATGATTCTTCTGACTTTGTAAAGACTATCCTTTCCCACTCTGCACTGTTATCCTATATCACAATTCTGTGGAATAATTCCTTGTTATGTAGTACTGGGGGCAGGTTAAGTTTCTTGCTTCCTTAAACTGTAACTGTAAAATTAAATCAAGTGTGCTGGAAGCCTGGATATAATAGAATCTTTTTAAATGTTAATAGCATTGGATATACCCCAAGTCCTAGAAAGAACTTGCTACAGCATCGCTCTGCCACACAGAGATCTGAAAACACCAGCTCTGGGCACAGAGTTAATGGAATCACTGCAGGTTTTCTCTGGTTACTCTGCAGGTTCTCTGCCAGCCATCGAACAATTCTACTGTGACAGCATGATCTGCGTCATTCCTGACAATAGTAAGTGTACACGGCGTTTTCATTAAAGGCTAGTCTATATGGGTTATTTATCTCCTGCTGGATGCTGAATACTATTTGATTCATTTAAAATACTGAACAATAGACATACATGACTGAGTGCACAAATATGTCTCTTTCGTGACTGAACAAAATGTCCACAAATATATTTTCCGGCTTTTTATGGATTTGGATTTCTGTCTGTGCTGGACAGAAATCCTCTCCGATGAGCTGTGGGCATCATATCGAAGCGCTGGTAGGCCCCTGCTATGTCTCATCACTGGCTTTTTTCTGTAATGTCTTTGGCCCAGTTCAATGATTTTCCAATGTCGCTGATGTGATTCTTCACTACACTGCTCCTTGGAAGGCACCAGCCCCTGTGTATGCTCAGGAAAACAAAAAGTAGCCAATGGAGTGACTGAGTGAGCATAAACTGCAGGGCTCCTGGCTTCCATGAAGGTTTCCTGAGCTCCTGCCGGGCATGTCTATACGGCTACTTAATTACAATGTTGCTTTTCTTGCTAGTCCCCCCCATAACAACCATCTTCCTTCAGTAACTCATTGTTTCCGTGGCCAACGAGTTTTGAATGGTTTAAGTAAGCAAGTATGCATTCTCTTATAGAACTGGATCAGTTATATTATTTCATGAGCCTAATCTGATAGATGAGGAAGTTAAAGAGCAGGATCTCCAACAATCCTTCAAACTCTGAAGATTAGGGCCAGCAGGGAAGTGAAGGTACCACTTAGGATTTGAAGTTGCTTTATCTAGAGAAAAAAATCAAGGGATTGCTTAATAGTGATTTGCAAAGTCTATAAAGGTCTTTTTTGTCTCTTGTTTTCTTTGCTTGCTTGTTTGTTTCTTAAATTCCACATAGGAGCGAAATCATGTGGTACTCGTCTTTCTCTACCTGACTTATTTCATTTGGTAGGGAAGATAGGGAAGGAGCTCAATAAGAATACATCCTGTCCATCCGTAGATGAAAGGATAAAGAAGATGTGGTATGTAGTATGATGGAATATTACTCAGACATGAAAAGGACGACATCTTGCCATTTGCAGCAGCATGGATGGATGCAGAAGGTATAATGCTAAGTGAAATAAGTCAGAGTTTTCCCAGTCTTCTGACCTCATGAACATGGATAGAGATTTCACATGCTTCTGTCATCAGTGCCGATGCTATAAAATCATTATAAACTAACAAAAGCATCTTGATGTCATGGTTATGTGTACATACATCAATGCCTTCACATGTCGCTCTTCCCTTGGTCAAGATTTGCGGGGAAAGCAGACCTGTAGATGGTTTTCTGAAGACCCGTCTCATGATCTTTACTCTGCTCTAAGGTCTCAGAAGCCCGTTAGAGCATAACGTGTCAATTTGGTTAATAACCCCGGTAACCATTAGATCTGCAATGCGTTCTATCTGCCCACCATGCCTTAAATTGTAGACTCTGTAATAACTAAATTTAACTTGGAACAGTTTTCTGTTGAGTTTATATAACACGTTTTGACCTGCTCCATCCACAGGAAGCCAGAAGAGAAAATTGTAAATAGATTTTAAGAAGCTTTTCAATTCAGTACAAACAGTAACCCACATTCAGGGTTAAACCTTGAAATTCCAGAAAGATTTGAAGGTTTTATAAGGCTTACCCATCCATTATGTTAACTTCTTTTTTTTTTTTTTTAGTATCTACCTTACTTGCTTTGAAAGACAATTATCACAATGAATGATTTTTTTTAAACCAAGATTTTGCCAATATATGTAGCTTATTTTGCTACTCAAATATTTGTTGCCTTTTGGTGATAATCTCTTTAAAACTAAAGTAGCAGTAAATCTGCCAGGATGCTGTCTTAGATGGATAAAATTTCTCTGGTGGAACTAATTTTAAATGCTACTGTGTGATGTAGCATTTAAAATCCAGAACCAAAGTTAGACTGCTTAGGTTCAAATTCCCCCTTCGGGGGATGTTGGGGACGTAGCCACGTTATTCATTTGCTCAATGTCTCAGTTCCCTTGCACATAAAATGGGAATAATAATAGTATCTACCTCATAGGTATTTGTCAGAATTAAATTAGTTAAGCCAGTGATTTTTTTTTAAGTATATTTATTTATTTTGAGAGAGAGAGAGAGAGAAGTGGAGGGGCAGAGAGAGAGGGAGAGAGAGAATCCGAAGCAGGCTCCATTCTGACAGTGCAGAACCCGACACGGGACATGATCTCACAGCTTGTGAGATCACGTCCTGAGCCAACATGAGTTGGCTGTTTCACCAACGGAGCCACCCATGCCCCAAACTCGTGATCTTCAAAGTGTGATCCACGAGTCAGCGACAATAGCATTACCTGAGGGCTTATTAGAAAAGCACATTTTCTGGCCCCACCCAGACCTCCTAAATCAGAAGTTATCTCCGTAAACTATGTAAAATATCAAACAGTGCCTGGCATATAATAAGCATTCCATATATGCCAACTCTTGTTATCAGCAAATCTTTGCAAGCTTTTCTGACATATTTTACTACCTCCTTATTTATTTTAAAGCATCTTTTTTAAAACATCTATTTTTAAAAACACCCTGGCTTTCATACACCCCTGGCTTTCAGTCAAGCACAAAGGGATTCACTCCTCCTACATGCCTCTGCCTTCCTGGCTTTCTAGGCTTCCTGATGGTTCTGTGCCTGCCTTCCGAGGCGGTCATCTTGCCTCCGTGAGTCCTGTACAAGTCTTGTCCCTGGGGGATGAGTTCTCGTTGCTTTCTCCAATGCCTGTGATTACGTGAGAAAGGGAGTATACCCTGATGCCAGAAAGTGATACGTTTTAATCGTTTCCTTTAGGAAACAGATCTCTTCCTTTGTGGCTTATTTCCCAGCACAACTCCAGGGGGCGCCATTCATACTATATTGTATAAAATCCTGCCCAAGGTGCCACCCCAAAGGACATTTTTAGGACAAATAAACAGGAAAGATGATGACCCACTGGCACTGAGACGAATATTTTTGGTGAGGTCGGTCCTCTTAACACTTCTCCTCAAAGTGCTAACCTTGCTCGTGTAGCAGATTTGGGACTCAGACACCATGTGAAAAGCAAAGAGGCAATGTCATTGCTTAGTGAAGGACTTCTGATGAGAAAGCCTTGTATGGGGGCTCTGATACCAATGGGATTCCTGTCTCACTAGGCTCATAAATCAATGTAACTGATAGACAAGAGAACAGTAAGCTTCCTTCCAAAGGGTATAGAATAGAGAGCGGGAGGAGAGAAAAGGACTTTATGGTGGTGAAACCTGACAAACACTCCCTCAGTCAGGTGACCCAGGTCAACATCAACAGTCAGAGACCACATTGATAGCACACACCCTTGATTATATAGCCTTGTATTTTAGATCCAGCCTACACTTTTAGATTTATTTCTATTTAAACCTTATACGGCAAGGGTGCCTGGGTGACTCAGTCTGTTAAGCCTCCGACTTCAGCTCAGGTCATGATCTCACATTTGTGGGTTTGAGTCCTGCGTTGGGCTCTGTGCTACAGCTCAGAGCCTGCAGCCTGCTTCTGATTCTGGTCTCCCTGTCTCTCTGCCCCTCCCTGCTCATGCTCTGTCTCTCTCTGTATCAAAAAAGAAACTTAAAAAAGAAACATTTAAACCTTATATGGCAGGAAACATGACGATTATTTTAAGATAGGGTTTTACTGTATTTATTCTACACAGTCTGTCTCCTCTTCTTAATTCTTTGAGAAATTGACAGAAGGAAAGAGAGAAAAAAGGGAGAGAAATAACCTTTCAAAAAAATAAATGGATTTTCCTAGTTTCTTAGAAGATATGCCTGGGGTGCATATCTGGGTGGCTCAGTCAGTTGAGCATCTGACTTGTGATTTTGGCTCAGGTCATGATTTTGTGGTTTGTGAGCTCAAGCCTGGCATCAGACTCCATGCTGAGCATGGAGCCTACTTGGGATTTTCTCTCCCTCTCTATTTGCCCCTCCCCCGCTCTCTCTCAAAAAACAAAAAATATATATATATATACACACACACACATACATAGGGTATGTATATACATATATATGGTATCTTATAATTTCTAAGTAAAATAATCATTAGGATATATTTGTATTAATATGGTACAGAGAAATCATGTTCTCTCAGGCCATTTACAGTCATGAACTTCACGTAGGATTCTTGGTAGTTGTGCCCTATATTTCAAACTTGGCTACTAAAGGACATGGAAATAAGCTAAAATAGCAAGATAATCCTATGAAATCTAAGTTTTAATGACTCTGAAAATGAACACAAAATACAAACCACTCTAGAAGATTTGATTGACTCAAAAATTTTCTATATCTCAAAACAAAAAAAGTCACGTCAGTGGAGAAGGAACAAGAAAACAACCATGACCAAAGCACCAGGCCACGCTCAGATTCTTTTATAAACAAATATACTAAGTTTGGGGGGGGGGGGCGGGAATAGCCGTTTTAATGAACTAACTATATTTGAAAAAAGAAGTAGAGGTAACATCAATTCATTGTGTGATGCAGCTATGATCCTAAAACTATTCAGATAATCACAGTGTCAGAAGTAAAAATTGCAAACCAATCGTTGTTTAACATGGATGTAAAAATTCTGAGTATTAGCAGACTGAACCCAACAATGCAATGTTATATTTCGTTGTTGCTTAAAGCTATTGTCTTTTTACATCAACTTTAAGGGAGTATAAGTTCTAGACAACAAAGTATACATCTGTATGTAATTTATATATGTAAAATTTATATGTGTATACTAAATATTATTGCCTCATCTGTGGTTACCTTTTCATTTTTTACAATACTTCGAAGGACAGAAGTTTTAAATATTGTTATTACTATTTTATTTTATTCTTAGTATTTTGTTGTGCAAACAAATTTGTGCTGTCCCAAAGTCACAAAAGCTATTTACTGTGTTTTCTTCTAAAAGTTTTCCAATTTTAAATTTATGTTTTGACACATGATCTATTCTGAGTTCATATTTTCAAGCAAGGGTCATTCAGAAGCGAAATCCATTTGTTCATCTGCAGAAAAGACATCCCTCAATGTGTATTCTGTTAATATGGTGAAGTATTTTGATTGATTTTTTAAGGTTAAGCCAGTCTTACATTCCCAGGGCAAAACACACTTGAACATGATCCGTTGTCCTTTTTATATATTGATGGAGTTTGATTGGCTAAATTTATAAAAAAAATTTTATTTAAATTACAGTTAGTTCACATACAGTGATTGGCTAAAACTTTGATAATGATTTTTTTTTACCTCTATTAACAATAGAGAGGTAAATAGTCTTTCTTTTTCTTTCTTGCTTTCTTTCTTTCCTATTTTCTTTCTTTTCTTATAATGTCTTTTTCTGGATTTGTTTTCTGGTTAATGTTCACATCAAAAAACAAGCTGAGGGGCACCTGGGTCGCTCAGTTGGTTAAGCGTCTGGCTTCGGCTCAGGTTATGATCTCACAGCTCCTGGGTTCAAGCCCCGCGTCAGGCTCTGTGCTGACAGCTCAGAGCCTGGAGCCTGCTTCGGATTCTGTGTCTCCCTCTGTCTCTGACCCTCCCCTGCTCGCAATGTCTCTCTCTGTCTCTCAAAAATAAATTTTTAAAAAACCATAAAAAAATAAAATAAAATAAACAAGTTGAAAAGTGTTTTTACTTCTCTATTTTTCCAAAGATTAATGGGAAGACTTGTGTAGAATTCACCAATCTAAAACTACCTGGGTCTGGAATTTTCTTTACCAAGAGAGATTCAGTAACACATTAAAATATTTAAGAAATAGCAAACTATTAATATTTTCCACTTCTTCTTGGATTGCATTGGCAATTTGTTTTTAAATTTGTTAACAAAAAGTCATTCATAATATCCTCCTATTATTCTTTTAACCTCTGCATGATCTATAGCACTGATCCAGTCTCGTTCCTAACCTTGGTAACTTGCCTCTTGTCTTAAGCAGTTGAGTATACTTCTTTTCACTCCATCTCATTCTTAGTGCTATTGCTGTCACACAGTTTCTTCTACACTTATTACAAGGTCCAAAATAAAATATTATCCCTACTTCTTTATTTTTGGTTGTTCATTTATTTATTTACGTATTTATTTATAACTCCAGATAACTAATATACAGTGTCACATTAGTTATTACTTTTTCTTTAAGATGTTACATTCACTTAGATATTTGCCATTTCTGGTGTTTTTCTCTCCTTTTTAAGACCCAACTTACTGGTATGATTTTACTTCAACCAGCGGAGTTTCTTTTAACATTGCCTACCCAGGAAGGAAGTCTTTCCAGATTTGGGTTGTCTAGAAGTAAATATTTTGCCTTCAGTTTTGTAAGAGTATTTTCACTGGACATATACTTCTATGCTCTCCCTTTTTTTTTTCAGAAATGTAAAGACGTCTTTCCATTGTCTTTGGCTTTCAATGGTCCTAAGGAGTGTGGGACATTCTTAATTTGTTCTTGTGAACACAGTGTCTTCTTCCCCTCTCTGGTTGCATTTAAGATTTTTTTTTCTGAATCACTGGTTTTAGTAATTTGAGTATGATATGTCTTGGTGTGTTCTGCTTCATGTTTCTTCTGCTTGGAATTTATTGAACTTCTTGGATCTATTATTTTACAGTTTTCACCAGATTTTGAAAAATATTAACTCATATTCTCCAGAAATATTTTCTGCCCTCTCCTCATTCAAATGATATGTTGAACCATTTGATATTTTCCCAAATGCCACTAAAGCACTGTTTATTTTTGTTCAGTCTTTTTTTTCTCTGTGTTTGCTTCAATTTGGATAGTTTCTAATGCTATTTCTCCAATTTTACTGCCATTTTTCCCTCTGCAGTGTTTAATCTGCTGCTAATCCCACTCAGTGAATTTTTCTTTTCAGGTATTATAGTTTGCAACTCTACAAATTTTCAACTCTACAAGCTATGTGTATGTGCGTGTGTGTGTGTGTGTGTGTGTGTGTGTGTGTGTGTGTAATTTAATATCTTTTTTAAGCTTATTTATTTATTTTGAGAGAGAGAGGTAGGGGCAAAGAGAGAAGGAGAAAGAAAGAATCCCAAGCAGACTCCACACTGTCAGCACAGAGTCCTATGCAGGGCACAATCCCATGATTCCAGAGATCAAAACCTGAGTTGAGATAAAGAGTCAGATGCATAACCAACTGAGCCACCAAGGCACCCCGAATATGTAATATCTTAAATACATATAAGATTATATAATTCCATTATAGATAATTATATACACATTATATATTATAAATACTTACATATGGTTATATATAATATCTATAAAGATATACATACACATACATATATATATATATATCTTTAATTTCCCTTCTGATTATGTACATGTCTTCCTTTAAATCCTGAACACAGTCGTAAGCTATTCTAGGTCTAAAGCCTGCAGGACACTGGGTCTCACACTGTTTCCCTTCCCTCAGGAATCACAATCCCGGACTCCCTGGACTCCAATGTGTTCAAGCACTTATTTCATGATTTTGTCCACTTTTCTTATTGTTGGTGACAGAAGGGTGAGTCCAGTAGTAGTCACCATGACTACAACATGAATGGACGTGGAAGTCATTCATAAGCTTTTCACAGGCAACTACCTCTCCCCCCAACTCCCTTTTCTTCAGTCTCTCTTACTAGAATGGAAGTTCTATCAGGTCAGGGACTTTAGTCTGTTTCCTTGCTGATATACCCCCATCACCCAAAATATACCATAAATACTTGTTAAATTATTAAAGCAATTATTTATTTTATCTTTAATTTGAAGTGCTTTAGTCAAGAAAGAGTGATAGCACATTTGTTGCAGTAAATTCAGATTTCAACATGGCACAGTCAATTTTTATAATCGTAAGTCCACATGTAACAGTGCTTAGCTAGCACATGAGGCATTATTAATTAGCATAATGTGTGTGGAAAATGTGCTCTCGGGGCACCTGGGGGCTCAGTCAGTTGAGCATCTGACTCTTGATTTCAGCTCAGGTCATGATGTCTCAGTCATGAAGTTGAGCCCCGTGTTGGACTCTGCGCCAAGTGTGGATTCTGCTTAGGGTTCTCTCCATCTCTCCCTCTGCCCCTCCCCAGCTCATGCACACATGCACGCACGTGCTCTCTCTCTTTCAAAAAAAGAAAAAAATGTGCTTTCACTGATGGAATTAAACATATTTAGAATATGGGGGGAGGCGAACATATTTCAGAGATATTCCTCACCCTTATAGTACATAATTCAATGAGCCTATAGTCTGAACCCATAGAAATGTTTTTTTGCAGGCTTAATCTTTAAACAAAATACACTTGGAATCCAGCCACTGGTCAAGGTAAATATCTGTTTGCTTGACACCAACCGTGGAATGCTGTCATGCATTTCATGCAAAGTGCTGGTCAGAGTTTCTAAATGTCCAGAGGGCTAGAATTTAATCGAGATTAGAGGACTGGGTATATGAACAGTTTTAGATCCACTTTTTAATCAATATTGGTTTAGTAAATGTTAGTGTGTGTGCAGAATTTTGTCTAAGATATGACATCATTATACCTGGTAGGGAGATTGTGAGGCAATAGTTAACCTTCTCCCACCTCAAACTTTTCAGAGGTTACTGCTCCCTCCCAGACAATAACTAAAAGTTATGCAGTCCCAAATTTACATAAGCTGGTTTGCAATTGACCCAGTTGGGTTTATTCCTAAGAAACTTAAGAAAAATCTAGTCATGCGATTCATCTAATTAACAGATAAAAGGAGGAAAATCTTATAATAATGTTAGATGTTAGAAGATGTAGGACACCTGGGCAGCTCAGTCGGTTGAGTGTCTGACTTCGGCTCAAGTCATGATCTCATGGTTCGTGGGTTCGAGCCCCGCATCGGGCTCTGGGCTGACAGCTCAGAGCCTGGAGCCTGCATCGGATTCTGTGTCTCCCTCTCTCTCTGCCCCTGCCCCACTTGTGCTCTGTTTCTGTCTGTCTGTCTCTCTCTCTCTCTCTAAAATAAATATACATTAAAAAAAATTTTTTAAAGATGTATCATAGTTCTGATATATAATTTCAAACAAATGCATAATTTAAAAAAAAATTTAGCAAACAAGAAATGGAAGAGGCCTTCTTGAATTCAAAAGTGTTGTACCCCAACCCAACATTATTAAATAGGCCTATGGAATAAAACAAAAACCAAGGAAGAGTTTATTTTATATGTAATATAGACACAGTACTCTAGAGACAGCTTTATGAGTGAGGAAAGTAGGAACTACTCAACAAATTGTGCTGCTTTTACTACCTGGAAGGAATCTGACCTTGGTTTTTCCTGTGGTAATCTAACAGTCCTAACAACCTTTGATAAAAAGTCTGAATTATTTTAATAGAAAGTCAAATGAGGGCACCTGGGTGGCTCAGTCAGTTAAGTGTCCAATGCCTGATTTTGGCTCGGGTCATGATCTCATGGTTGGTGGCTTCGAGCCCCATGTCAGGCTCTGTGCTGTCATTGCAGAGCCTGCTTGGGATTCTCCCTGCCCCCCGATGCTCTTTTTTTTTTCCCTCTGGCACATGTGCTCTCTCTCTCAAAATAATTAATTAAAAAAAAAAGTCAAAATGACTAAATACCTTATCTCTTACTACTATATTTCAAATATAATCTTATTGTGTGCAGTTAGTTTTATTGCATATACTGGACAATTAGCTATCCCTTGTGGGGGAAATACTCCATCTATTTCACTCCATACACAAAAATAAATTCCAAATGGATATAAAAATCTACGTGTGAAAAGCAAGACATTGAAAGATAGGAGGATAATTTAGGAGGATAATTTAGGGGATATCTTTGCAAATTTGGAATAAAGAAATATTACTCAAATAAGACCAAAAAAGCAAATACCTTATAATTCATCAAAGAGATTTATAAATTTGGGGGCACCTGGGTGGTTCAGTCAGCTAAGTGTTCGACTCCAGCACAGGTCATGATCTCGTGGTTCATAGGTTGGAGCCCCGCATTGGGCTCTGTGCTGACAGCTCAGAGCCTGGAGATGCTTCGGATTCTGTGTCTCCCTCTCTCTCTGCCCTTCCCCCACTCACGCTCTGTCTCTTTCTCTCAAAAATAAAGAGATTTATAAACTTTATTATGTTAATATGATTTAGCTTCAGCATAAAAAAAGGTATCTGAGACAAAGATAAAAGGTGATCACAGCATGTAAACTCAGCCACAAATCAGTATCAAAATTGACACATTCAGCAATTCAGTAAGTAAAAGACAGACCAAGGTGGAAAGTGACCAAGTACATGAATGGGTAGTTCAAATAAGAAATATAAATGGTCCATACGCATCTAAAAAGATATTCAAACTCACTAGTAATCAGGGAAATGAAGCTAAAGATAACAAAATATTATCTGATACTCATTAGCAAGCCAAAGTTTAAAGCCGAGTGTCAAGTGGGGTTAGGGGAGGAACGAGAGCTCGGGGAGCACCGAGAATCAGAACAACCACGCTGGGAAACAACTTGACACCAGCGAGCTAACCCCTACGCGCTGCACTGGGTAGCCCTGTAAAAATCCCATCTGTGTCCATGTCGTGTTGTATACAAGGTCTGTGACGTCCTTTGCAGCATTTTGTAATAGTGAGAAGCTGGAAACAACCGAACTACTCATCACCAGGGCAATGAACAGACGTTAAGACCCATGTGGCAAAGATGCGTGTCTCTTGCTCTTTCCTGATACTCACCACTCAGAACAAAGCCTGAATCTTCGCAGACGCTCCACAAGTCCTTGCTACATATGTGAATAAATGTTCACACCGTGTTATATCAAACAGCAGATCAAATAATCGACGTGCCTCAACACTCATGAATCACGAAGAAAAATGACCTGCCAAAGAACTCGTGGAGTATAAATCCATATGTGTGGACTTTCAAAGCACACAAAACAGTTATAGATTGTTGATGGAGATGTAGGCACTGTATGCAAATTCAGAATCCGCCTGGAATTGAGCCAGTCCTGCCCATCTCCATGCTAACTCATGGGGCCAAGCCACCACAACGCTGCCCTGCATTCTTACCGCTTCACCCTCCTGGGCTCACATCCTGCCCCACAGTCAATGCCCCACAGTCTCCAGAATGATTCTGCTAAACACTTGTCAGGTCAAGCCACTCTGCTCAAAACCCTCAAATGGCTTCTGTCTCAGAAACCCCTTACAATGGACTGCAAGGGTCCACCTCGCCCCAGCCCTTGGCCCTCGGCCGTGCTCATTCTTCCAGTGCTGCCCCAGCGCTGCTCCTTGAACCTAGGCTCTCTTGGCCTGGAATGTCCGTGGCCCTGATGTCTGTGCTTTACTCCTCTTTCTTCAGATCTTCCTAAAACGTTGCCCAGTCACTGAGTTGTTCCCTGGCAATCTTATCCAGAACTGGACACCCCTCCCCACCCCTCCTTGTTTTCTTTTCCTGCTTTATTTTTCCCTTAGCACTCCTTCGCATCTAACACACCATATATTTTACTTAGTTTTTGTCCCTACACTCTGTCAGCTGTAGGTTCATGGGTTCGAGCCCCGCATCGGGCTCTGTGCTGACAGCTAGCTCAGAGCCTGGAGCTTGTCTTTGGATTCTGTCTCCCTGTCTCTGACCCTCCCCTGCTCACGCTGTCTCTCTCTCAAAAGTAAAATAAAACATATAAAAAATTAAATTGATGAATAATATCTATATAATAAAGTACACCAATCTTAAGTGTACAGATAATCAAAATTCTGACTTCAATTATTAGCTAATTTTGTCTGTTCTTGAAATTTGTATAAATGGATTCATACAATATATACTCTTGTATGTCTTCCCTTTTTTCCTCAACATATAACATCATTGAGATTCATCCATCTTGTTGTATGTACCACTAGGTCACTTTTTCAAAATTTTAGTAATAGTAATTACTATAGAATAGTAACGGTATTCCACTGTGTGAATATACCACAATGATTCACCCTCCACAATCCCCTCCCATGGTGGGCATTTTTTTTTCTCAGGTTTTGGCCACTATGCATAAAGCACCTATAAATTTCTCAAACATACTTGTTTATAAACATATGCCTCCATTTCTCTTGCATACAACCTATCTGGACTATCTGAATCTTGTATATCCTTAGATTTAGTAAAAATTGCCAAATAATTTTCTAAATTGGTTGTACCATGACCACCAGCACCAGCAATATCCTGATTTCAGTTGCACCAATTCTCACCAATACTTGTTACTGTCGAGCCTTTTTAAATTGTAGCCATTCTGGTGGGTGTGTGGTGGCATCTCATTTCAGATTTTAATTTGCATTTTCTTATGAGCAATGACGTTCAGCCCCTTTATTCACTTGTTGGCTGGACCTCCTCTCTTGCGAGGTGCTCACTTTAAAATTTAGGTTGCTTGCCTTTGCTTATCATTTGTAAAAACTCACCTGTTCTGGAGAAGTTTTCTTCAGATACATACACTGTGAATCTGTGTCTTGCTTTCTTTTTCTTCCTGATGGTTTTTGATGAAGAAAAATGCCAAATCTTGATGACATCACCTGCATGGATATTTAAAATATTGTGTAATTAAAAATGTTTAGTTAAAAAAAAGAGAGAGAAAAGAGGGTCGTTCCCCTTCCCTTGCATTTAGACAGAACATAAATGGTTGGACGGATACTTTCTTTTGCTTCTCTTCCCTGCTTCCTTCCTTTTCCTCCTTCTTTCTTCTTTCCTTTTTTCTTTTTCTTTTTTGTTGTATATTAACTCACCTAACTCCGAGATCAGCATGGGGGTTGATTTTTAAGTAAGCAGGCCCCGCTCCCTCGGCCCTTCCGGTTAACCCCCACCCATATGCCCCCACCCATATGCGTGGGTGCCTCGCCCGCAGCACCGCCCTGTGGCCAGAGCCAGCCCGCCCTCCCCAGGGGCCGGCAGCACGCATGTGTGCAAGGATGACGGGCCTGGCCACAGCAGGGGAAGGTGGGGGGTGGGGGTCCGCCAGCGCCACCCCAGAGCAGGTGCTGCTGGAGCAGAATCGTGAGCCCCACAGAGCAGGCTGCAAAGGTTTGTGGGGCTCCTGCTTCATCGGGTTTCTGGAAACCCCACCCGGCCCGTGCTGTTGTAAATGTGCTATGGATACAAGGCGCGCCCAGGCACACTCACGTTCTAGGATAAATAGTTGAGATTCCACTTGAGACCAATTTAGTCGACTCTGCTTCATCAGCTTCAGGAGGAACAAGGGAGTGAAACGAGCTTCTCCTGTTTGATCAGTGTGCTGGGAAGCCTGCTGCCCCCGCGGAGGGAAGAGGGAGGAAATGAGCGTTTTGGTGCGTGAACTTCAGTCTCCGTGATCGCCTGGACACCCTCGAGAGCTCGAGATTGCAATCGTATTTCATGAATGCGGCTCAAATGTCTTGTTCGACGAAAACAACACCTCCAACTCCCTGGAACAGCCGCCACTTGGCAGATTGCTAAACTACGGCGTTTCGGTTTAGAATCAGAACCCTCATTTATTCCCCGCTGAACCTTCATCTACATGCTTTCTTCCAGCTCCCTATGTTGGCTAAGGATTATCTGGGTACACATCTGTCTCTGTCACCAGTTATGAGCTTCTTTAAGGTCAGGGCTATGTTTTATGCTCCACTGTGTCTAACATAGTATTTTCTTTTTCAAAAAAATAATAATAAATATTTTTAACTGACTAAACTTCCCGTCATCTAGACAAAGCCTGTTTCTAAACATTGCTCCTAAGAAGATTTCTTACCACTTTGTTTTCTTTTTTTTAGATGTTGCCCCAGATTCTATTTGTTTATTGGTTGATTTTAAAATGTTGATTCCAGTATAGTTAACATACAGTATTAGATTAGCTGCAGGTGTACAATGAATGTAAGGATTCAAGAATTCTGTACATTAGTCAGCGCTCATCAGATAAGTGTCCTCTTAATCCCCTTCACCTACTTTGCCCTTCCCCCCACCTCCCTCTGGTAACCATCAATTGGTTCTCTATAGTTAAGAGTCTGCTTTTTGCTTTGTCTCTTTTTTTTCTTCATTGCTTCTTACCCCTTTAAAACCAAGGACCGATTCCTTTTGGAAAATGTTCCAGGGATAGTGTATGACATTGCAGAGCAAATAGACTAGGAGGAAGAAAAAACGAGGTCCCTAACTTCAAAACGTTTTGAAGAGTGAATCTGTTAAAACTCCTATTGGAGATGCCACCACGGCATTGGCCCCTTAGCAGTTTCCAGCGGGGACATAGCTTTGGGAGTTTTTCTGCATCTCACTCACAAACTTCAACAGCTACCTTGAGCAGCAATGTCTGCTGCAGAACGCTTGTCATGAAGAATTCTGGAAAACCTGGCCTCCAATGGAAGGTTTCTATTTTACTTCTTGAGGTAACTCAAAGGGGCTGGTTTTAATCTACAAAACTCTATTGTCAAGGTAAAAATTCCTTAGAGGTCTCTGCTTTCCCTTGGACACTTTTCACGGTAATTAAGATGCCGGGCTGTGTTACTGCTTATAATGCAAATTACAAATTTCAGGGTCTTGGAGAAGATAGTATCCTCTTAATAATCCTTGTATTAATTCACATTGGATTGAGCAAGCGTGATTCTGAAAACATGTTTTTTGGATGATGAAAAATAGGACTAGGTAGGATAGTGAAATTTTCACTGGAAATTGAGAAACATCACACAAAAAAATACATACATTTGGAGAGCAATGTTCAAGAATTTATAGAGGAGAAAATAGAGATAGCATGTTACAAAATCGAGTGTAACTCAGAGGATACGTGCACTAGCCATTGAACGAGTAACAGAATCAAGGAGATAACAGATAATTCCTAAAGAAACTAGTCATTTATTTATTCAACCACTCTTTCTTGGCCATATTCTGTGTCACACCCCCACATGAGATGCTAAGAATGGCTGCCAGTTTGTATAGGGCATTGATGCAGTCCCTAAAGGGACCCTGAGAGCAGGACTGGCCCTAAGCCAAATTATGAAATCTACAATATAACATTTATCTTTGTTTTTCTTCTCTTCTTGTTGCAAACTTCTCCCTGCCCCTTTCCCTTTCTGTGGTTAATTTCCTGACTCAAGACACCAGAATTAAAAACATTCTAGGAAATATATGTAGTCAGGGTGGTTATGGCTTTTCAGGAATTGAAGTCAACATAACCCCTCACAGTGGTGTTAGTGTTTTAAACCTTATCTGTTTCCATTGAAATGCTTGACTTGCTCCAGTAAAGCCAATCAGGAGGGGTGGAACCAAATTCATCTGGAGAAGATGACAATAAAGAGCCCTTTCTGTTACCCCACAGGTAAAGCCACCCCGTTTTATTATTGTGAGAAACCAAAATAGCTTAAGCTCGAAATAACTTTATTTTTTTTCCATAATATTTTATTGTCAAATTGGTTTCCATACAACACCCAGTGCTCTTCCGCACAAGTGCCCTCCTCCATCACCACCACCTCTTTTCCCCCCTCCCCCTTCCCCTTCAACCCTCAGTTCATTTTCAGCATTCAATAGTCTCTCAAGTTTTGCATCCCTTTCTCTCCCCAACTCTCTCTCCCTCCTCCGCTTCCCCTGGTTCTCCATTAGGTCTCTCCTGTTTTCCTGTTAGACCTATGAGTGCAAATGTATGGTATCTGTCCTTCTCTGCCTAGCTTACTTCGCTCAGCATGACACCCTCGAGGTCCATCCACTTTCCTACAAATGGCCATATGTCATTCCCTCTCATTGCCATGTAGTACTCCATCGTGTATATATACCACATCTTCTTGATCCATTCGTCAGGTGATGGACATTTAGGCTCTTTCCATGTTTTGGCTATTGTTGACATTGCTGCTGTGAACATTGGGGTACATGGGCTCCTATGCATCAGCACTTCTTTATCCCTTGGGTAAATCCCTAGCAGTGCTATTGCTGGGTCATAAGGGAGTTCTATGGATAGTTTTTTGAGGAACCTCCACACTGTTTTCCAGAGAAACTCGAAATAACTTTAGTTATAGCCAAAAAGAAAATCTTGAGTTGGATCAAATGCTTCAGGGATTTACATCATGGAACAGTAAAGGAACATTCTCTCTGCTTCTCCAAAGACTACAGTTGAACTGTTGGGAGCGATATTTGTTAACAGAAGTAAGTTGATATAGTTGAGAGGATCCAGAGCAAGGCACCAAAATGATCAAAGGACTGACTTGTGCATTAAGATCAAAGACCTGGCGGTATGTAGATTGGCCAAGTAGTGATGGAAAGGGGTACCTGGGTACTTGATAAGCGTCTACAAATATTTAAAAGGTGTTAACGCTAAAGAAGGTAAGTTCTTACTTTGTGTGCTTGGAGGTGAAGCAGTAGAGGTAAAACTAAAGAAAGAACAGTGTACCTAGAATATCAGGAAATATTCCCAAAAATAACGATTGAGGTTTTTGCAAAATTAGACCATGTGAGGCATGAGGTCTGCTATGTTCATAGTAGAAACTAAGTCTGAATAACCTGCTTTAGGAATCATTATATCTCACTGTATTTCTTGCCTCTGTTACCCATTGTTCTGTTGCCCAACGTCTTTCACATCCTCATAGGTCCCACATTATACCTACTTTTTGACAGAGTACAATTTATATAGCAAAGTCATATTGACACATACAAATAGGAAAGCCTTTAAATAGTTGCCGTCGCTGTGTATGTTTCTGACAAGCATCTTTGTTAAACAATGCCCAGTTTAGAACGACAGAATTTTAAGAGCCAGAAACAAGCTTGACGTAACCATTGTCATTGGAGAGGCTGGGTGACTTCTCCAAAATGCACAAGCCTGATGAGCAAACGGGGGCTAACCTCAGGTCTTCACCATAGTGGGCCTAGTTTCCATGATATTGTAATACCTTTATCTTAAAAAAATGCAATCATCTCTGACTCCATGTGACCATCTGAATTTAGTTTTTCTCAAAGCTATGATTAACAAATTTTAGGAAATTTTTTCCTTTGCCAGATTTCCAAATTTTCACATTTTTATTCTGGCTTTGAATAGATTCATTTAAAATCACAAAATAGGTTCATGAACAGCACAGCTTTTATCCTAATGGGACAATGACATTGGGGCCAGGCGTCACTGAAGGTCAACCCACCTGTTGTCTGACCCCGTGAGATGCCTGAGCTCAGGGGGAAGCCCTTCTCCCTGACACACAAGTGAACAGTCCCACTCACTGCAAATTCTCCACTAGATCAAGCTTCACGTGGGGCCCACTGAAGTCGGAAATAAGACCTTAGGGGCCAAGAGCCAGGAGAGCATCCTTGCCACGTAGTTCGTGACATCGCCAGATGAACTTTGGCACTGTGTCATTTCTTTTCCCCTGAAAACTTCAATAGTGAGAAGATAATTGTGGGGCATGGGTTACATCGTAAGGTAACGAATGAGGTGTCGCCGCCCTGATCTCACTCTTCATCGACTGCCCGTTTGGTGCTCGGCTAGACTTGAGGGTTGTACGGATTAGTACAATGTGTGTCCTACCTTCAAAGAGCGCAGGGTCTACCATTAGACCAGTGGGAGCAGAAACCACTCTATAAGACTGGGAAATGCTATGAAAGAGGCAGTAGGTGTTGCAATGGGTCATTTGAGAGGGACAGACAAGGGGTATCCATCCCTGTGATGTTAGGGAAAGCTTCCAGAAGGAGTAATCTGATTATTAACCATCCTTCCTGTTTCATTTCTCTCTCCATGTACACAAATATACAACATTTTAATGGGTTTATATCACATTGTTATTCAACTTGCTTAAAAAAAAAACTCAACAAAAAGCATAGATGTCCTTCCGTATATGTCCACATCATTTTTTCAAATAGTTAGAGAGTGTGTATTTCCACCATTTACTTAACCGTTGGTCTGTTTTGAACAATTGAGTTGTTTCTGATTTTCACTAATTCCTAACATAATCGAGATCACAGCCTCCCCCTCATTTTGAAGGTGGCTGTCTGCCCCCTGGGATGGGGGTGGACCCAGAAGGCATTCTTTAGTCTCTGAAGTTGGGGTCCTCTGCTGGCTGGCATTTGGCTCCACCGATGCACCACAGCCAGATGACTGGTGCTTCTCAGGAGGCCTTAGCTAACAGGCTGCCCTCTTTCCAAAAAATCAATGCAACCTCACATCTTTTTCAGATCAAATACACATTGACTTCCAAGAGCCCTGTAAGTAACACTTCCTCCGGAAGAATAAGTGAGCTAAATATCCTAAGGTATTTCAGCTCTGTGGGCAGGATGGGAGGAAACTGAGTGAGCCGTGGTCCACAATTGCTCCTTTGTTCACCTAATTCTCTCTGTCATTCCAGCCAAGATGGGCCATGTGCCTTTGTTTAGTTCTTTCGGAGGATGTTCCAGGTAGATGGTCCCTGATTCCCTGGGCCTCCCTCATCTCTCAGTCCTCCTGGGTTCTGACATTAAAGTCTTCCACCCATGGCCCCCAGCCTCTATCAGGAAAGTTGGCCCCCACTAGAAGGTAACAGGGAAGGCCTCAACTAAAATTCAGCAGAGCCTCTCTGTAGGCTCCCATCTCTAGAGAGGCAGTCAAGCCCTCGTCCCATGGACAGAGAATGGCCAGAAATGAGCATCTCTTGATGTCTCCCCACCAGCGAAGCTGAAACTGATTAGCCTCCTGAGGTACCTGAAGAAAATGTAATTTATCACAAAACTGTGTGAGGAATTTATGATCAAACCTATTTCTCCTATTCCCTTGACTCTGACCCTAATCCTTACAAAATAATGGCCTTGGCTGAACTATGTCAAAGTTGCATCAACCTCTCTCCTGGCCCCATTACCATTTCTAGTGCCTCCACATTAACCAAGAATGCCTCTGCATGAGTCATTAGGGCAAATGCACCATGAGGAATAATTCTTTTTTCTGGTCTCCAAGTTTCTCCACTGAGGGCAGGGGCAAAACTATCATGTCACCTGCCACACAAATAATGAAGAGATGCATACCCTTGTCAATGGTCCATGCACACACATGGGGGCACGCCCAGAACTAGAATAGATCAGTACAGCCATGTCACCAGGTACAAATTTACAAACCTTCCATCAGGGTACTATAAATATTCCTTTTCCTCTGCATCACCAGCTCTTCAGAGGTGAAGGAGGAATTGTAAGGATGAGATAGAACTAGGCAGGAAGGAGAGCAAGGGTAGGAGGAGTCCAGGAGGTGCTGCTAGACAAAACAGCACTTAGAAGGAGACACAGGAAAGAGGAAGTTCTGGTGTATAAGAAATAAATTAATTCATCCATGCACTCCCTCATTCATTCAATAAACGTTCTTTCAGGGCCTGCTACATGCCAGCTTCAAGGTTTCAGCATGCTGGGTATATGCGGGGCATTGGGTACGCAGTGCTAAACAATATAGGATTTATGCTCCTGGAACCCAAAGTTCAGAGTTCTAAAGAAATCGTGTGGAAGCTCACAGAAGGTCAAATGAAACACATCTTATGAGGAAGTGTGGTCAACATCTATAGGCAAGGGAAGTGACCAGATGCTAGGGACTGAATGTCTGTGTCTGCCCCGCCATTCACATCCCCAGTGTGATGGTATTTGGAGATGGACCTTTGGGAGGTAATTAAGTCATCAGGGTGGAGCCCTCAAAATGGGATTTGTGCCCTTATTAGGATAGACAAAAGAAAGCTTTCTTCTCTCTCTCTGTCTCTCTGTCTCCCTCCCTGCATGTTGATCATATGAGGGTAGACTGAAAAGGCAGCTGGCTACTGGGACCCTAATCTCAGACTTCCAGGCTCCAGAATGGTAAGAAATAAATGTCTGTTGATAAGCCCTCCAGGCTATGGTAGTTTGTTACACAGCCCAGCTGACTAATGCGCACAGTCACAAGGGAGATTTTAGACCATCCATACTGAGGACAAGGAAAATAGAATCCAGGAAGCCTAGATTTCATGGCATGGTGAGGAAAAATGCTTGTCTTTCTTCTCTTGGGAAAGATGAGGAATTAGCACACTTATGGGGTGAAATTGGAGAATTTTCCCAATGTATAAACTTAGGCTGCACTGTCACAGATCAAAAAACTATACTTTAAAAACAGTTATCCTAAAAATATTAACATTGTAAGACATACAAACATTGAAAACCCTTTAGTACGTAAGCGAAGTGTTCTGAAGGCGACTTGAGGGCTTGATCTCGCTGTTGAAAACTCGTCATAACACAAACTCCAGAGCTCGGGAAGAAAGAAAATACCAAATTGTTTCTTTGTGCGTTGACATACAACGGCAAATACTGGGGAAGAGGGTAAAAAATGAAATTAGAAATGAGGATAGAAGGGAAAATATGTAAAATAAGATGAAGTAAGATGCAATTCAATAAAACAGAGTTAAATCAATTAATACATCAGAAGGATCTCCACACAGATCATAGTAGGCCACAAGCTAAGGATGACTGATTTGATCAATTGTGTTATAATGCATATACAAACACAGACAAGTTTAAAATTCAAGTGTCAGACTTGGCAAAAATATTTGTAACATATATAATACATAAATTATTATTCATAATATAAGAATCATTATTTTGAATCAATCAGAACATGTTAAAAAAATAGAAAAAGGCAGCAAGTCACAATAGTGGAAATACAATGACCAATAAATTTGTGAAAAACTGCCTATCTTCACTTTTACTCAAATAAGGATTGAAAATTGAGGAGGACACTTGTTGGGATGAGCCGTGGGTGAATCATGGGAATCTGCCCCTGAAACCAAAAGGATGCTTTACACACCGTGTGTTAACCAATTTGACAATAAATTAAATTTGAAAAGTGAGATATTTATCACCTATCTAATTGACCACAAAAAGGGAAATGCAGATCAAATTCAATGTGAAGCAGAGTGAAAATTGGGAAAAAAACAGTTCATTTTCACATACTCCTGGCAATAATGTTAATTAGTATGACCTTTTGAGAGTAATGTGGCAGTATAGTATATAGTATTATAGTAAGACGATAAATGCACAACACTTGATCTAACAATCTTCTAAAAATCTTTTCTACCAAAATATAGGCACACTCTGGCAAAGATATTAACTACGGTATCATTTACAATAACAAAATAATTGGAAATACCTAATATCCAGTACTAAGGGAATGTCATGCTAGCATTTTGATATTCTTAATACTAAAGTAAGTTTAAAAACAATACAGCTGACGGAGAGCCTGGGTGCCTCTGTCGGTTAAGCGTCTGACTCTCCATTTCAGCTCAGGTCACGGTGTCACGGTTTACGAGACGGAGCCCCAGTTCAGGCTCCGCGCTAATACCAGATTCTCTCCTTCTCTCTCTCTCTGCCTCTCCCACACTCACGGTCTCTCTCAAAATAAATAAATGAAACATTTTAAAAAATAAAACAATACAGCAGAATATAGCATAGCCACCTTTTTGCCTGTATGTGGTGTACTACATGCAGTGGGGTGTGAGGTTTATGTGTAGAGGGTAGTGTGTGTGTGTGTGTGTGTGTGTGTGTGTGTGTGTACAGTATGATGTGTGTGTGTGACATGTGCAGTGTGTGGGGTATGTGGCATGTGCACAGAGTGCATGATGTATGTGTGTGGTGGGTGAGTGGTGTACAGTGTTTGTGCCTGGTGTGGTGTGTGGAGTTTGGGGAAGGGTGGTGTATGTGTGGTGTGTATGGTGTGTGTGTGTGGGGGTGTGTGTGTATGTGTGTGTGGTGAATGCACAGTGTGTATGGTGTGTGTGTGTGTGTGTGTGTGTGTACGCACATGCACGCGCACAGGATGCATGTGTGTGACCCTGCGTGACGGGTTGGGACCGCAGTAAGGAGGGGAGCAGCTGGTTGTCACTGCACACATCCCTGCGTCCTTTGAGCTCATGTTACAGACCCCTGTCCCGATGTTCTAATCTCTGAGCTGTGTTTCTCTTTCCATGCTAGATCTTCAGGGAGGAAATGGTGCAATATCTATTCAAACTCCAACACAAGCGCCCTTTTTCTTAGGAACCTCATCTGAGGACAGTGTCTCAGTTTACAATCTCTCCCCCAGTGTCAGAGACCTTCCCAATAAAGGGACTGATTGTCAGAGGCATCTGTTTCATAACGCTTTGCACGCAGATAGAATTGTGAGCTAAAGCAGCAGCAACGCATTTCCGGGATTAAATATCACATCCAAGTACTACTTACGATACCAACCAGAAGGTTAAATAAACAGGAGACACGAACACTCTTGGCAGAAACCAGCACATTGGCCACCTTCTCCGGTCGCTATTTGATGAAAATGGCAGCCGCACTGCAAGGGAGCCAATGGAAGGGGCCTCAAATCAGGGGAAAATCTGTCTAGAAGTATGCTCAGTGAGCTGCGGGCCAGGGTCGCTTCTGAGAGCAGCACAAGACTTTTACTTCTTGCCTTAATTATCTAAAACCACATATTTTTTTAAAAAGAAATTAGAATTGTGGGTGATAAGAGTGATTTTTTTTTACTTTGTTTTTCTTTAATTATCCAATTTTCTGTAATAAATATATGCTGTTTTTGTAATCAGAAAAAAAATTCTCCATGCTTGAAATTTAACATTTTTTTCAGAGGTGGACACGCAAGTCTCTTGTTTGGGGATTCCTGTGGCCCGAGAAGCGTAGATTAATTTACAGAGGCTGTTAACACTAAGGTTGGCAGGGCTTCCTACTTGTAAAAACAAAAACAGCATTTTAGAGAGATATTTAATGAACAGAAAACAATAGTGAAATAGTGTGATCTTGTAAAAGAGCAGAGCGTTAGTGTCATATGCTCTTGAGGTTGATTTTAGCCATTGGGACCTTGGAAAGTGATATACCTCTTTGGACCCTCTGTCTTGTAGCCTTTGAACTATGAATCTGGCAGAGTGCCAGGGTAGGGGGGAGGTAGTGGGCTGGGAGCTCTTGTTAATAACTCTGCAAAATGCATATGAAAGCAGAACTCTACCATGTTGCCAACCTGTCGGAGACCCCAAGGGAGCTGTCAGATCACCAAGGAGACATTTGAGGGAGGGCTGGACACTTCACTGTATCAGACTGTAAAGCCTCTCCTGCCAAGACCCATGGGCATATGGCCCCAGAGTCCTTTACTTATGTTCACTCTCCTGACTTTTTACCAGTAGGATTCCACCACCTTTTACTGGTTGAGGTCCTCACTATTGACCCATGTCATGTGTAGCCCAGCAAGACCGCACCCTGAATCTTTGCACAAGAATTCTTGTTCCTTCCCAGTACCTTAAGTTTCTGCCCCTCTCTGTAGAAGCCCACACCACACCGGGAGGGCAGAATCACAAGACGCTGCCCCTCCCCCACCCCAGGCATACACAGACCACCTCTGTTGTGTTCCCAGTTATTCCTCCCTGTCTCCATGGAGACTCTTGCTCTCTACCATACCCTCAGCTTAGGCACTTGGGAAAGACCAAACATCCTTCTCTGTTTTGGGGGCCTCTGCCCCTCCAAGACTGGAGGAATTACTCCCTGTGTAGCAGTACCTGTATATGAAAGTCCTACCAATCCCCGAACTTATTACATGCTTCACTTATTATTTTGAGAGAATCTTAAGTAGAATCTTAAACATTCATCTAAAGAATGGTGCATCCTCAACCCTGAATTCTTACATGAACAGGAAAAGTAGCCCCTGTAACAACTATCGTGATACACTGAACTGTTTGGTTGTATAGGATTGAAAGGTCACAGTAGCAATTTCTAAAAATCAAAGTTACCCACTTTCAAATTCTATAAAACAAGTTGCTTGCCAAAATGCAAAACATCATTTGCCTTAAAAATGAGAATGCTTTTAAAAAGAGGAATAGAGAGTGTTTTTCTCTTCCAAAGAGGAACAGCTTTGTCTCACTTGTTATGATCAGAAACAACATGTCTTTTTTTTTAGCAATGCTTTAAATAGTGAAGAGTTAACATGCGTTCCATACTTACTGCATGACAGTACTATTCTATGTTGACAAGAACTAAGGAGCGGTATTCTTATTATTCTCGTTTTAGAGATAAGGAATTTGAAGTTTAAAATGACGTGTTCATCCTCAGAAGTTTATGTTTAAGTCCTGGACTTCAAGGGAGCCTCGTGTGAGGGACCATCCACCTAAGTTGTAGGGTTCTAACTAGGGTGTTAAAAGGTGGAAAGTTATCTAGAATAATTTCCTTTTCCAAACTCTTTATACATCTACTTCCCACACTGTATGTATCTCTCATTTCCAACAATGTATGTATATCTTACTTGCTTTCAAATATTCTAGGAAACTAGAAAAAAAAATATTAAACTCTGAGATTCGTAAAACCATAGGTGTTGACCTTGAATAATGTTAGAAAAGGTCCATAATGTAGTAGTCATTTTTTATAAAGCATAAATAGCAACTATGCCATGGTATATGTTTTATAAAACGCTTTATAAGCATAAAATAGAAGATGAAGTAACTCATACCCAACTCATTTTAGGAGGCCAGCATTACCCTGTACTCAAACCAAACACCAAACAAAGGCATTACAAGGAAAGAAAACTAAAAATCACTATCCATCATGAACACACCGGCCAAAAAAATCAACAAATCGAATCCAGCAATATATATAAAGAGCTCATATATCACAGTCAAATCCCAAGAATGCAAGACTAACCCAACATTTAAAAATCAGTGTAATTCCCTATATAAACAAACTGGAATAAACACCATATAATCACCTCAATAGATGCAGAAAAATCATATCTTACAAGTCATCATCTATTTATAGTAAAAACTCCCAGAAAATTAGGGATAAAGAGGGCTTTCTCCAAATTGGTAAGCATGTGCAAAAAAAAGCCCAAGAGCTACCATTATACCTAATGGTGAAAACTGTATGCTTTTCTTTGAGATCAGGACAAAGGCAAAAATGTCTTTTCTTATTACTCTGATTTAACATGCAATGAAAGTCCTAGCTAGTGCAAAAAGGCAAGAAAAAGAAATAGAAGACATACAGATTGGAGAAATAATAAAACAATCTCAATTTATAGATAGCATTGTTGGTGTAGAACATCCAAAAAAGCTTTTTAAAAATCCTAGAACTAGTACATTAATCTAGCATGGTAACAGAATAAAAGGTCAATATGCACAAATCAATTATATGTCTCTATCTTAGTAATAAAGAATTGAAATTCAAAATTAAGAAAACAACATAATATACAAAGCAGCAAACAATTAAGTATCTAGATGTAAGTTTAGCAAAATATGTGAAGAATATTTATAGCAATAGATCTAAAACACTGATCAAAGAAAACGAAGAGAGAGAGAGAGAGAGAGATCACATTCATGTACTGGAACTTGTCAGGTGTAAGACCCACACATGAAACACAACATTAATTAAAACCCCTGAGAGCTTTTGGAAATGGATTTCAACAAGCTTATGCTAGAATTTGTATGAAAATTCCAAAGAACTAAAACAGTGAAAAAAAAAATACTGGAAACAAAAAGTTGGAGGATTTACACTACCTGATTTCAAGACTTATTATAAAGTTACAGCAAATGAATACGGTGTGATATTGACAAAGTAATAAAGACATGGGTCAACAGAAGAAAACAGAGTGCAAAAATAGACTCGCACAAAATATAGTCAACTGGGGTGTGTTTTGTTTTTTACAAAGGTACAAACACGGGGCGCGTGGGTGGTGTAGTCAGTTAAGCATTCGACTCTTGATCTCGACTCAGGTCATGATCTTGTGGTTTGTGAGTTCAAGCCCCACATCAGTCTGTGTGCTGACAGCACCCAAGACTGCTTGAGATTGTGTCTCCGCCTTTTTTTTCCTGATACAAGATTTTTATTTTTTATTTTTAAATTTTTACTTATTTTTTCTTTTTTTCAATTTATTTTTTAATTTACATCCACGTTAGTTAGCATATAGTGCAACAATGATTTCGGGAGTAAATTCCTTAATGCTCCTTACCCTTTAGCCCATACCCCCCTCCCAGAACCCCTCCAGCAACCCTCTGTTTGTTCTCTATATTTAAGAGTCTCTTATGTTTTGTCCCCCTCCCTGTTTTTATATTATCTTTGCTTCCATTCCCTTATGTTCATCTGTTTGTATCTTAAAGTCCTCATTTGAGTGAAGTCTTATGATGTTTGTCTTTCTCTGACTGACTAATTTCACTTAGCATAATACTCCCCAGTTCCATTCACGTAGTTGCAAATGGCAAGATATCATTTTTTTTTGATTGCTGAGTAATACTCCATTGTATATACATGCCGCATCTTCTGTATCCATTCATCCACCAATGGACATGGGGGCTCTTTCCATACATTGGTTATTGTTAACAGCGCTGCTATAAACTTTGGGGTGCATGTGCCCCTCTGAAACAGCACACCCGTATTCCTTGAATAAATACCTGGTAGTGCAATTGCTGGGTCGTAAGGTAACTCTATTTTTAGTTTTTTGAGGAACCTCCATACTGTTTTCCAGACTGGCTGCACCGGTTTGCGTTCCCACCAACAGTGCAAAAGAGATCCTCTTTCTCTGCATCCTCGCCAGCATCTGTTGTTTCCTGGGTTGTTCATTTTTTAGCCATTCTGTTGGATGAGAGGTCATATCTCACTGAGGTTCTGATCTGTATTTCTCTGATGATGAATGATGTTGACCATCTTTTCATGTGTCTGTTGGCCATCTGGATGTCTTCGTCAGAAAAGTGTCTATTCATGTCTTCTGTCATGCACTACTAGGTATTTATCCAAAGGATACAAAAATGCTGATTCAAAGGGGCCCATGTTGAAGAGTCCAAATGTACATCTACAGATGAATGGATAAAGAAGATGTGGTGTGTATATATATATATATATTTATATACCTACACAATGGAATACCACTTAGTGATCAAAAAGAATGAGATCTTGCCATTTGTGACAGCGTGGATGGAACTGGAGTGTATTACGCTAAATGAAATAAGTCAGGCAAAGAAAGAGAAATATCATATGATTTCACTCATGTGGAATTTAAGAAACAAAACAGATGAACATAGGGGAAGGGAAAAAATAAGATAAAAACAGGGAGGGAAGCAAACTATAAGAGACTGTTAAATACAGAGAACAAACTGAGGGTTGATGGAGGCAGGTGGGTGGGGGGATGGGCATCAAGGAGGGCACTTGTTGAGATGAGCACTGGGTGTTGTATGTAAGTGATGAATCACTAAATTCTACTCCTGAAACCAGCACTATCTTAACTAACTTAAATTCAAATAAATACATTTTTTAAACCCCAAAGAATAAAAAAATAAAATATGCAACCAATGTGAACAGGCACTTCACCAGAGAAGATCTAAGGATAGCAAGTAAGCATGCAAAAAGGTGTTCTCCATCATGTCACTAGGTAATCGCAAATTGAAATAATGAGATACCACTGCACATTGTGCTAAAATCCAAAAAACCTGATGACACGTGACAAGGGTACAGAGCAGCAGAAACCCATACTCACCAAATGTAAGAATGCAAAATGAAAGAGTTGGAAGACAGACAATTTCTTTAAAAGTGACCATAATTTCACCATATTATCCAGGAGTTTTTTGAGCAGCGAAACTCTTCTGTATGACACTCTAAGGGTATACACATGACATTGTGCATTTGGTAAAATCCAACACAAACAACATACTTCAGTATAAACTGAGGATTTCTGTTAATGATAATGTATCAATAATGACTCATTAATTACAAGTATACCGCACTAATGTAAGATGCAAATAATGGGGGAAACCGTGTACAAAGCATAGGGGTTCTATGGGAAATCTCTGTAATAACTACTTGATTTTTCTGTCAACCTTAAACTATTTCATAAAATGAAGTCTATATGTATAATAAAAGTTAAGCACAGGCAGCAGGAAATTGCAATTTAACATCGTCATGCGGCACCAGTGGGCTCCATTTGAATGGCTATAATTATAAAGACTAACAATATCAAGTGTTATCAAGGATGTAGAGCAAATGGGAATCTCCTACCTTGTTGACAAGAATGTAAAATGGTATAACCTCTTGGGAAATCGGTTGGGCAATTTCTTCTTTATTTTTTAAGTTTATTTACTTATTTTGAAAGAGAGTGAGAGACAAAGAGAGAGTGAGCATGTGCAGGCATGTGCATCTGTACGAGTTGGGGAAGGGCAGAGAGAGGGTCCCAAGCAGGCTTCTTGCTATCAGCACAGAGCCCGATGTGGGGCTCAATCCCACAAACTGAGAGATTGTGATCTGAGCTGAAATCACGAGTCAGACGCTTAAACAACTGAGCCACCTAGGTGTCCCAGCAGTTTCTTATAAAGTTAAATCTATGCTCTATAACCCAGAATTTCTACCTTTGGGTGTTTGCCTAAGAGAAATAAAAATATATACCCAAAGACTTGTACAAAAGTGTTCATAGCAGCTTTATAAACAATAGCCAACTTTTGTGCTTTAATTCCTATCTTTAATTACTTTCAGCAGTATTCTGCTTCGCTCAGTAGTACCCCTGAACTGACATTTTGGAGAAGAAAGAAACTTTCTGCCCACGGGGAAGGAAGCAGTCCAGCCAGAGGGGGGTGTCACAGGAGCCGAGAGAGGTTTTTAGTAAAAAAGCAGATCAGAAGCTCTCTGATGAAAATATAAGCCATCTGAAGTGTCGGGCGGGCTCTGTCTTCATTTCTAGGACTGATGTAATGAACTACCTATTGGAGACGGGGCAGCTTAAACCACAGACATTGACTGTCATACCTCTGGAGGCAAGAGGTCTGAAATCGAGATGCTGACAGAGTTGGTCCCTTCTGAAGGTCCTCTCTGAAGGGACAATCTGCTCCAGGCCTCTCTCTTTGGCTTACACATTGTCATCTTCTCCCTGGGTCTGTTTACATCATGTTCTGCCTGTGAGTCTCTGTGACCACATGTCAGCCTTTATGAGGAAACAGGTCATCTTAGACTAGAGCCCACCCTAATGACCTCATTTTAAGTCGCTTATTCCTGTAAAGAACCTACGTCCAAGTGATGTCACGTTCTGAGTTCCTGGGGGTTAGGGATCCAACCTATGCATCTTGGGGCTACAATCCAACCTATAATAGGCTTGAAACATTTCTTTTGAAGGTCATGTAGAAGATGAACAGGTAATGTAAGAATGGTCTCTGGCCTCGGAAGGACTGAGGACAGCCAGATTACCCGGACTCAGATTAACCAGATCCAGGACAGTGAGGTGTTCTGTCCTGCTTCTTCTGCAGATGGAGCCCAACTCCAGTTTGACTTTGCTCTCCCAAACAGGCGTTGATGTTTCCCTATTATTCTTTAACTGTCACAGAGAAGAAGAAAAATGAAACTTAGCTTCTCTATTGAGAGTTTTTTCTGCTTGATTCTCAATTTTGCTCAATCTTAAGATTCTTGGTAAAATAACATTAAATTTACTATCTTAACCATTTTTCAGTGGACACTTCAGTGGTATTAAATACGTTAATATTTTTGTCCAGCCATCACCACCGTCTCTGGATCTCTTTTCATCTTGCAACACTGAGTATCTGTCCCCATTAAACCATAATTTCTAATGGCCCCCTCCCCTAAGCCCCTGGTAACCAATATTTTTTGTTTTAATCTCCCTTTTCCCCTCACACTCCAGCTTCTGGTAAGCACCATGAATGCTCTGTTACTCTGAGTTCAGTGGGGCTTTTTGTTTTTGTTTTAAGATTCCACGTATAAGTGAGACCATGCAATATCTGTCTTGCTCTGTATGGCTTATTTCACTGATGGTATTTCCTCCAGGTTCATCCACACTGTCAAAAATGTTAGTTTTTCCTTCTTTTTAAACTCTGAATAACACCCCTTTGTGTAAATATACCACTTCTTCTTTATCCATATATCTAACAATAGACATTTAGCTTATTTCTCTCTCTTGGCTGTAGTGAATAATGCTGCAATGAACCTGGGCACAGAGAGCTGTTCACTCTTCGATTTCATATCCTTTGGATAGATCCTCGAGTGGGATTGCTTGATCTGCATTACAGAAGCTCATTGTCTCAACAATACTGAGGATGTAGCTGCTGTCATCTTCTTGCAGCGTAGAAAAAGGAAGCTTTGTGTCTTACTCACATTGTCCAAGCTGTCAGTAAGTTACAGATAAAAAAAAAAAAGGACAGACTCCAGTACCCGTGCTCCTCCCATAGCATCTGGCTACTCCACACACGTGAGCAATTTGTGCACCTACGGCTAGGTTAGCTGATACATAATCCAGGATGTAGGAAAACAGAAAGTTGGGAAAAGAGGACGTTAAAAAAGAGGTCCAGGTAACTCCAGGAACTTTGAAACTTACTGGGGGGAAAATGTGTCGCCTGAAGCTGTATCTCACAGTTGTAGGAATGTATGCAATTCTCCCATCAAAGCAGAGAAACCAAGAGGCGTGTTTCAGTTGTTGGGAAGAAAATAGCACTTGGTGGCGATGATGGGGTCTGTGAGGCACCCCCTCAGTATCTCAGGAAGCCCCTCCATCCATTGACGTGACAAGTGGAAGCTTCCTCCATTGTCAGCTCCATGAAATGTAGCGTTAGGTTCCTCATCCGGGATCCTATGGCCGTGCCTTACGCAGTCACGTGGCTCAAACGCCATTTGGCCAAAAGCAACAAAATCCGTTTATAAGGTACATAGCACTAGGAGTCATCGATAAAATGTTCCAACTAGTGTCGTTGCAACAGGTAATGAAGTAGAGTGTGGTGACATATTTCTTGTCACCGTGGCACCAGATTTAATGTCACTCATCTAAGTTTCTTGGAGGGAAAGAGAAAAGCTTTGCGGCAGCTCCCCTTCAGGGTGCTGTTGAGAAACAACAATGGTCCAGGCCACATCTCCACAATGCAGGGAGCTCCGTGGGCCAGAGCACAGCACTAATGAGCCCCGGGTCAAGAGGTCACTTCTCATTCCAGAAGGGCCTTTAGCCACACTCTGCTCCTGGCGACAGATGGGGCCCTAACCTCACTCCCCTTTCATCTCGCACGTTGGGGGGGGGGGAGGAGGGCGAGTCTTGGCCACAGGAGGGCCAATTCATAATAATGTTCAGTGACTCGGTGAATAAACCCTCCTGTGGAAGATAATTTTGCACTGCTGGACATATTTTGAACATCGAATCTTCCCTGATGAGCTTTGTGTAAATCGAGGATCATTTGACTCGTTTTGGGGTGAGTCCCCACACTAGGATTACCTGCTTACGCAGAGAACCGTACAGAGCGCCCAGTGGTCCTGACTTCCTGTGTCAGATTCTAGGGAGACCCTCTTCCGCAGTGCGAAGTGATGGGACATGTCAGGCCAGTTGCGGGGGTGGGGGCCTCCAAGAAGAGACAGCACACGCCCACTCGGAAATATTTTGTCTTTTTAAATATTATCATCGAATTCACTTTAGCATCAACAGAAATGTTATGTGGAGTCCGGGTATCATGGATTTTTTCCTGCTCTGCTTTTAAGAAATCATAAAGAATTACACCCACCCTTCAGACACCATCTGAGCTCTGTGCCTCTTTGAGAAATGATGTAGGCAGCAGAAAGCTTATAGAAGTGTTGAAAAATAGACATGACGATTTAAATGTCATTTATACTGAGTTCATTTGCTGTTCAAACCAGTATTAAAATTTGTTCAAGATTCACAGAACCCATTCTAAAGTACACTTTCAAAAAGATTAGATGAACAGATTTATATAACTATATATTAGTTATGTAAAGAATGATTAAACTCTACTGTGTCCTCGGGTTTTGCAAAAATATTTTCAACTGACCTTATAAAAGTTGGCAAATTTCCCTTAGAAAATAGAAAATTTTCCTTCATTCTGCCAAAGAGTGGTCTGGAATTCAGAAATGCACTGTACCGCGGATTATAATGAAGACGAAATTTCTGATTATCTTCTCATTTGATAAATACTAAAAATAAAATAATCTTATTGTATGGAATCCGCCACTGTCAAGACCAATAGAGAATTCTAAATAACATGCAGCAGGTTTCATTTTAAATTATGGGGAATTAGACTAATGTGGTGATTTTGTGTGAGTTAAGAGTGCAAACTATGGATTTAGGAGAAACTGTCCCAAAGGCACACACAGCTTTGGGGTTAGCACAGGGCAAAAGCTTTCCCCAACTAATCCTTTTCTTTTGTGAATTTTAAAAAAGCTCAACAGGTGTTCCTGAATTATACGTATCTAAGAACTACACATTGTTTTAAAATATAACTTTCAGAATCCCTGATGAAGACCACCGGTGGCACATATGTATTTAGCCACTGGTTAATTGCTGGTTACTGCTGAATAATTAATTGAAACACCCCTGTTTCATTGGTGTTCATCTCCCAATGATGTAAGTTTCAAGGAAAAGATAGTTTGCTTTAAATCCTTAATGATGTGTCACACTTCAGACAAAGACACATTTTTAAAATGTTACCCTCTCCATGCGGCAGGGCCCCTGGGTGTTTTCTGGAATGGTCTTAGCGTGACATTTAACTACTCTGAATATTTGACACCCAGTCTTTGTGGAAAATTGTGATTCTTATCAATGAAAAGGCAATTAAGTGCAGTCATTTGGAACCCAGATGGATGGGGGATCTTATCACACTCTGGCAATCGCTGGCCTCTCCAACTGGGAAACAGATAACAGAAACTACTGCGTGAGGCACAATAGCCTAACGTGATTAGAAATCAGGCGGACTCTGGTTTCTCTGGCGTTGTACTCCCCCACAGGCTGAATTATAGCTCTCCTACCAGTCCCACGGCGCTGAATGATGTCATGGGATCTGCAGTGCAGCGAGATGAAAGGGATAAAGCAGAACCCGCTGGCACTAGGCAGAGCCTCCAACACACAATCCACAACACAGCTTGGGAACCGACAAAGCTTCGGATCCAGCCACTCAGCCCAAGCCTGGGAGAGCCACCGGTATTGCAAAGGGGAAGGGGGAAAAAAAAGGAAAAACAACGTGATCCCTGTTAAACAAAAGAATTTGTGGACGAGGAGGCGGGAGGGGCGACTACCTGCCGAAAGGGACACTCTCTTGATATCCGTGCATATATATGAACTTAGCCCTGCCTTTGATGTTCTGCAACTGATCACCGATCAGATTACGGCACTTCGTCTCCCTGCTCGTCTGCCTTTGATCTGCATGGTTAATTTTATTTTCCTGGATTTGAAGTTTCGTCTGGGCTTGTGCTGACATACATTTTTGGGAAGGGAGAAGCATTTGGCACAGAAGAGCTGCCAAGGAGAAACTAAGTTGCCGAAAGGGTGAGTCCTGGAAAGAGTTCAGCACGTTGCAGGTACAGAGTTTTGTAGTAGCTTTCACTTCACGTTTCCTGTGTTTTCTAAAGCAATGATGGCTTTCATCAATTAAAAGCCGGCATTTCTCTACTTGAATGCTACATTGTGGCTCAGGGGTGTATCAGAGTAAATATGATTCTCAATGCCGTTTTAATAGTTGATACAAAAGGGTTTGCAATGTGTCATGCAAATTGTACTTGGAAATGAGTTGTTCAAACAGGATAAAACAGAGTGCTAACCGCCTTCAGAGCCTGAGATCTGTAAGCTATAATTGCTCTAAGTGTTTACAGGTTACTTTATTTAGTAAACAGGCTGGGAAACTTTACTGAATGCCAATGCTTTCCTTATTTTCTTATATAAAAGAGTATAGTGCATGTGTGGCAATACTGTTCCTTAGTTTATTTATTCTCTCACCTCAAAGATGTAAACCCATCAAATACATTTCCTTATGCAGTTTGCATCCTCAAGGGAATCACTGAAAAGGCATTCAAGTATGATTAAAGCCTTTTATGTGTAAAACTGAAGAATTTTAAGCCAGAGAGGGTAGAGTTGTGCCAAGTTTTGTTAAAAAATTCTCTAGTGATTTTCTGTAACCTTTGGAAAGAGCACAAGCCTTATTTACAGAAACATTCCCGCCATTAGTATTCCTAAATTAACATTTACTTTGAATTTATAGTGACAGCTGTTGTAAGTTAAAATTCGCCAACTGTTTATGAAAACTGTGTGAGTAATCAACAGTCACCATGCTGCATATAGGTTTTAGTCAAATTTTCACTTTGGTTTATATTCAACTTGGCAAAACCAAAATATATATTGTGGTGGGTGCCAAATTCAAAAGTTAACTGTTGTTCTTTGTCAGTTTAAGGATCACACACGCATGCACACACACATGCACAACTCACACACACACAGAGAAATCTTTACATTGAGATGCAAGAATTTAATACAGTGCAAAAGAGTCTGTGTTCAAATCAGTTCACTTTAGTGTTCTAGTCTTAAGTTTATTTGGGTAAAATAATTATCATCACAATGGTGTACTTTAGGCTAGCTGAACCACAAAGAAATTATAAGTGATAAGATTAGTTATCCGTTAGTTTGAAATTCTGATGAAACAGGAAAGGTCTAATGAGCTCATTTCATATGTAATTAATTTTTCAGAGCCAATTAATTTAATTACTTTCTAAATTTTCCTCCAGATATTAGGAGGGTAATTAGCACTGTTTGTTTAATTTTAAAACTGTAATCGCTGTTAAGAGGATATTATTTAAAACCATACTAAGCTGACTATATTTTAGAAATGTGTCAGTAAGAATTTAATCTAAAAGATTTAACTGTTGTTTTTAGTCACACCAGGAGAGGCATTTAAATTTTTGTTCTACTGACAATGTAACAAAGCATGTTCAAAGTACCCTGGGCTATCAGTTTAGGTCGATTCTTTCATTTGTTTGCTGAAAAAAAAATCCTCTTTAAATCACAAAAGCGGTATTAATGTTCACATTCCAATAAAGAAAATTAAGCTTGTAAAGTAACTAGTGGAGAGGATGCCTGAAGAAATAACACACTTAGGACCTTGATCATTTAGTTTACACGTGGGATTTATAACACTCGGTAAATGATTGTTTATTCTGCTGCTAGGTTCATTTTAACAGATATAAACTCTCCTCGTAACTAAACAAAAGGGAGACTCAGCAGTTATCGGGTTAGTTTAGGCTTTGTAGAAAACTAGCTGGGGCAAGTCAAGTCCTTGAAAATCCACTTCAGCCTCTGAATTAATTCAGTTGATTGTTTACTTCTTGTGTCTTGGTTGAGAAATGAAACAGATTGTATTTGATTTTAAAAGAAAGATGACTATTACTGCATGCGCAGGTACAGTCCCAAAAGGCATTTCTTAATGAATCGCCACATGATGAACTTGATTGTGACTTAAGTAGCCGTGCTCCGTAATCCTTCTATGAAGGACACCCTTGTGTTATATTTTTCAAAGCCTTCTCCTATCCATTGCTTCAATGGTAGCTTTGTTACTGCAGAAGGTCCAAGTCTTCAAGAGACTTAATTCTAGTCCTGATTCTGTCACTGATTCGCTATGTGACCTTAAGAGAGTCACTTCACTACTTGTTTTTCTCGTGGGTGCGATGAGGGAGTTGACTATATCCTTGTGAGATAAGCAGGGTGGAATTTTTATAGCCATTTTGCAGATGCGAAAACTGAGATTAGAGAAAAGTTAACTGGCTATCCTAACCAAGGTCACATGGCTGGTTTTTCAAGTCCTAATCCAGTGTCCCCTCTATCTCACCATGCATCAGTCTATTTTCTAGCAAGTGTGCAACAAATTAAATGCACTATGTAGCTGAACAGAGAACAATGTTAGTCTGAAAGATAAAGAGAGTGAGATAGCCACTTCCTATTGGAGTTTATATATTTTACTTTCTGCCATAGATACGCCAGTCAACTGGATTAGTCTGGTTATCTTCCAACTGTTTTTTTTTGCTTCTGTATTTCCAAGCAGTCTGAACACAATTACTGCTACACATGATGGACCATAATGTTTAAAATGATTTTTTTTTTGAGAGAAAGAGAGAGAGAGGGAGGGAGAAAGAGAGCACGCACAGGCAGGGGAAGGGCAGAGGGACAGTAAGAGAGGGACTCTGAGGCAGGCTCCATGCCAGCAAGGAGCCTGATGCAGGGCTCAATCTCACCACCGTGAGATCACCACCTGAGCGAAATCAAGAGTCAGACATTTAATCACTTAAGCCACCCAGGTGCCCCTAAAATCATTTTTACCCAAAGTCAGTGTCCCAGTGCAGTGTGGAGTTCTACATGTCTGGGTGAGTCTGCCTGTGTCTGTGTGCATATGTAAGTTCGGCATTATATAAATAAATCTTTATGTGCTTTCCAGGCGTTCATATTTTCTGAGAAGATGTCCCTGAAAAGTTTAATAGTTAATGAAGTGTTGTTATTCATTGAGGGAGATTCCCAGTGGGATTTTTGTGAGATTTCACTTTGCAGATTTAATATGGCTTGCACATGATCTGTGTTCCATGCTATATTTATGTTAGGAATCGTTGAACATGCTTTCTTTAACTCTTTCTGTTCCTTTTTTCCCTTGGGGAAAAAACATTTCTTGTGAATAAACTTAATTTATTTATTGACTATACATTTTGAACATAGATACTGCTCTTGAAGCCAAATAGCCGTCCCCATGTCTTACCATCCTCATAAAGTTTTTCCATATAAAACTTTACTGATTATTATTCTGTAAAATTCACTAATATTTATTAATTCACTAATTATTAATTAATTCACTGATACTTATTGAGTAATTGTATGCCAGGACTCTCACGATGTATTTTAAAACACTATCTCATTTAAATTTACAATAATTATTTGTCACCCTCATTATACAGATGAGGAAACTGAGTCTTAGGGAGACTTATAAATAACGTGCAAGATCACAAGGCTAATTAAGGGACAGCACGAGGGTATCCGAAATCAGATACACTTTTGTTCTAGGGCTAGACCACTAATTGTTTCCATCACAAGAATTATATAGAGGCTTGACTGTTAGCAAACATTATAACCAAAGTTTTGCCCAAAAAACAGGTTTTATAGATTTCTTTCTTCTGACATATTTTATAAGAACCATTAGAAAACTTTTGATAGAGTTTGCCCTCAGTTAGCCTAGAATCCATAGCTATAAAGGATCTCAAGACCTGAGCCATTCTTCCTCTGCTTCCGGAGACAGGACTCCGGTACCTGCTGTTGCCTTGGTCAGACTCTCTCCTCTGTGATGGCAAAGGGGTGGACAGTCCAAGTCACCCTGGAAAAATGAATCATTTGGTGCCCCTTGAAAGAATGACACTTTATAATTTTGTCAGCCCAATTTAGAAAAATGGCGATGAAAAAGAGTGCAGAAGGAGGCTCCCACGTGGCTGTGCTTAATGTCCCCTCTGCCATCACAAGCCACTCAGCTTTGACTCCTGAATTGCTCCTCAAACCCACCCTCTTGCTGGAATCACTACTAAGTTACCAAGTCTCCCACCCTTAGATCGACAGGTAGTTTCACTCCATCTGTGGTGAGTTCAATTCGCTCTTTGATGAAAAAGGGAGGGAGAGGTGAGATGGGTGGGTGGGGCTTTCCAGCAACTTTATCAAACTATTCCTTCCAGCATAAACCACCCTCTGTGAGAGGAGTTTGGGGCATCCCTGTGGGCTGCCGCCCTGCAAGCCTGTTCCTCATTCAGCCACATGCAGGGGAGTCTGCCATGCTTATCAGGAAAGAGAGGAGAAGAGTCAAGGGCCCATTTCTTCTCTCATCGAACACATGAAACGACGTCTAGCCAATGGGGAATGTCATAAATTCACAAAGATCAGTGCAACTGCTATAACCTATAACAACTTTGTTCTCCATAACCTCCCTGGCCTTTTCATGTATATTGGTTTACATACGAGCGGTACGGTGATGATTATATTAAGATTCAGGGAGTCTGGATTTTGATTCCAGCTTTATTATTAACTTGGTGTGTGACCTTGAGCAAGTCACCCCATGTCTGGCCCCAACCCTACACTGATAATCTAGAATTGGCAGCAATGTGTGTTGGGAATGATTTAAGTAGCTGCCTCTTGGTTATTTTTTCCCTCATTTTCTTTGGTGGATTTGACAAACTTTATTCATCTTTGAGACCCTCACTCCCATTTATTAATTCATTCAACAACTTTTAATGAGTACCTACTATGTGCCAGGCACTGTAAATGAAATTCTACTGACACACAAAATTCAGTATTCTCATGTAGCTTGCATTCTGCCATATTTTCCCAAGGAATAGAAGTCGTTTACACTAGAAATTATTAGAAAGTCAAACAATTTTACTTGAGCTTTGCTTCTGGTAAGCTGGCTGATCACCAAAACTATTTTATTTTTTTAAGTTTGTTACTTCCTTAGCTTAACTTGAGGGGAGGAAATGTTCTACTGTCTTCCAGTATCTGAATGAGTGTGGTAAAGTGGACAGTATGGGGCGCCTAGGTGGCTCATTTGGTGAGTGTCCAACTTCAGCTCAAGTCATGATCTCACGGTTCGTGGTTTCAAGCCCCTTGTCAAGCTCTGTGCTGACAACTCAGAGCCTGGAGCCTGCTTCCTACTCTGTGTCTCCCTCTCTCTCTGCCCCTTCCCTGCTTGAGTTCTGTCTCTCTGTCTCAAAAATAAATAAACATTAAACATAAATAAATAAATAAATAAAGTGGTTAGTATTTCTTGAACTTAACCAGCCTCTTCTTTAGAGGATAAGACACACACAAAAGCTAGAGTGCAGAGTTCCAATGCTCGTTGTCCCCACTGTCAAATATCATTTCAATTACCACTTATTTACTGCTGCTGGGCATTGGATGTCCTATGGTAGATGTCCTGCTACTAAGAATAGCTGCTGTTTAGTGAGCACTTATTCTGTGCCGGGCATGGAGCTGAGCGCTTTAAATACTTTATTGAGCAACCACCAATGAAATAACACATTTTACAGATGAAAAACATGGAACTTTTAGGAAGATCAGCCCCTTTTCCAAGGGTATGCAAGAGTGAATGGCAAATCAGCGCCCAAGACCAGATAATCTGATGCCAAGGCCTATGCATGTTAAAAATAATGTCTGTCTCGATAGTGGATGAATAGGCTAACTGGGTAGATCAATCATCTGAGCATGAAATGATGCAAGAACAAATGGACTAAATAATGTCTTACTGTCTCTAAGTACAAAAGGAGGCCAGGGAACAAAAGAGCTTTTAGCCGAAGTCAGAGAGGTAGTCCTTGAGGGTGCAGATTAAATTCCACCGAGAAAACATTTATTGAATATTTGCTTGGATGTTTGATATTATCAGAGTTACGAGTTTGAACATAATGTACCCCTACTCTGTATGCATTTTTAACTTTGAAGGAAGAAAGCCAAGTCACACTTAGGATGCAGGTGCTATCAGTGTAGTAAGAAGTCCAGAGTCTTGGATGGACTCATGAGAGTTGTGGCTTTTTCGAGCTGGTTCTGAAATGGAAGGAAGGTAGGTAAGTAAGGAGTCAGAGCAGTAAGGGAAATAGGTGAGTATTAAGAGGAAGCCGGAGAGCAAAGGAAAGGGGAACATTCTGGGCACTTTTGAGCCAAGGCATGCAGACCAGTTTGGCCAGAATGGAAAGTGTGTGGTCTAGAGGAGAGAAAGATAAGGCTGAAAAAGTGGGTGGAGCCCCAGCAGGGCAATCTTTGAATGCTAATTTAAGGAGTAGGAAAGCCATTCTTAACAATGAAGAGCCTCTTGTAAATCTTTTAATTAGACAGTGCCAGTGATGAAAGGAGGGAGGGGCTGACTGATGGACAGATCAGCGGGGAGAAAGGTTGACTGAGGCAATATTCCAGCGAAAGGTGGGGAGGGCCTGTACTCTGGTGGAGTTGGTGGCACAAAGGGAAGAGGAGGAAGAAAGGGTGAGTGTGTGAGACCTTACAAAGGAAGAAGCAACGATTCAGCTTAACAAAGACAAGGAGTACTCTAGGTACCAGACTCTGGGATGTTAAGAAATTAACTTGTGCCCTCAGGTGATTGGAGTCTAGGTGGGGAAAGGGACTCAGTCAAACAGGTGACTTCAATATAATAACAAGCACATTAGTGCAGTACATGGCGTGGTGCTGGGTAACAGCACAGGCTGGGGAAGTCCTCCTAGTTCCCGATAAATATATCAGATTCCTCTGCATGAGGCTGAAGGAAGGAAGGACTTCCCTGAGCGGCAGCACACGATGCTAGGTTTGGGCTGCCCCAGTATGGGGACATTTAGGAAGATCCAGAAAGCTGCACTTAGCAGAGCTCCTCTCACAGAGAGTGGGTTGTGCTGGGAGGAATGGTTTGGTAACACCTACCCATCACACCTCTCCCTCCCCCTTTCCATCAGGGAGCAAACTGAACTGGCCTTGGATGGTATCATTCTAAGGATGGGAAACTTGCCTTGAGGATCAGATAAGAGTGCATATTATTTGTAAGTTATTTACAAAGTCGTTATTGGGAGTTATATTCAGGCTGTGTTAGATCTGAAGCAGATAATCTTGAGGTACGACCCTTGGGAGTGATAATATCTTGAATATGTTTTTTACAAGAAAGTGTTCTAGCACTATGGTGTTCTCAAGAGCGCAAGATGTGCTATCAGAAATGAACTAGAACAACTTATTTATTCATTTCTTCATTCAGCAAATATTTATTGAGGGGCTACTATGGGTTTCGAGGTATAGTAAAGAAACAGGATATGGTTCATACAAAGAGCAGTGTAATTGTGTCAGGAAAACAAAACCAACAGACAAGAAATGGTGGGTGCCTCTTTTTACCAAAGTCATGCACACTATCTTGGGTTGGAAGGAACTTTCCCCTGTTATTTACTCACTGGACAGATGCAACGATAATTGCTTACATTTCTATAGCATTCTACTGCTGAAAAAGTATTTTTCACATGCATGACTTTTACACCTTCCTACAAATTTGTACACTGGGCACCATTAGCTCCATTTGATACGTGCATAAACTAAAGTTCAGAAGTTGCAACACCTTCCACAAAATTGCAGCTTCCATCCAGGTTATGGAGTGACCCTAAGGGTTGGATGGGCTAGTGCTGCGTGGAAAAGGCGGACCCAGGCGTACACAAGGATTCACCTTGTTAGCTGATCTTTAGAGATTTCTGTCCATGGGGGGTGGGGGGGC